>NW_027632386.1:0-585 GCF_902686455.1 Sciurus vulgaris
TACTTTTTTGTTATCAAAGAAAGAAAAAAGTACAAAGCCATACTTACCAACTGTATGGGATTAATAATTGTGTTTACCACCTATGGATTTTTTTTCTTATTTTTCAATTTACCTTAGATAACTTTTAGTAACAATATCCACCTCAGTGTTTCTGAATCTTACAGATTTAGAATTTTGTGATTAAGAATCTGAATTCTAAATTTCAAGTGCTTTCTGCTTTTTCTCCTTAGGCACTATCCTCTTTCAAGACTTGAAAAATATTAAGCAGACCTCTAAATTTGTGAAGTTCAGAGTCTATCTCCCAAATGAACCATTTACCAATTCTATGACTTGTGCACCAAATCTCTTTCTCTGATTTTGATTTCACTATATATAATACATAAATAATATGAATTAGTCTATATTACTACAATATAATCTGGGAAATAATATACTTAATAAAATGTAAAGCACTACATAACTTAAAAGTGGATTAGCTTTTATATGAGAAGATTTGTGACTAAAGCAAATATTTGTTGACAGTTTTCATTAGATTGGACTTTGTGTTTTTTAAGGGAACAGTAAAATACTACTATATTAGAAGTA
>NW_027632386.1:685-18029 GCF_902686455.1 Sciurus vulgaris
TATAACAAACAGATTTGCAACAAGGTCTGCAGTTTCAAATGGAGGACAAAGAGGATGCAGAGGGATGTAGAATGTGGCTGTCAATGGGATAAGAAAAGAATATACAGAAGTTCTAGATAATAGAAAGAGTGAGAGTGTAATCAAAAGAAATTGGATGTTCACATGCCAAAAAGGGAGAAAAAGACTCTGAGGGCACAGTTAATCAAAAGGAAAAGAGAGCATGAATAGTAAAGAAATAAAAACTTAAATTTTTTCAATAAGGAGAAAAAAGAAAATCTACAGTATACCAGTCATATAGTAATGAAACCTCCCAGAGTTCAGTAGCCTGATGCATGAGAGTTACCTGACAATGAGCTTTAAGCATCCAGCAGGCATCTCAGGATGGGTTTTGCCCCACCTAAAGATCAGAGCTATGTCCTCTAGGATTATCCAAGATGGCTGGTCTAGCTTTCAAATCTGTTGGTAAATGGGGAGCTGCACCTCAGGTTGTGGCTATGGTAAGCAGTAGGTCCTGGAGGCAGGATGTGATTGGTCTGGTAGGAGTCCTGGAGGTCAGGTGTGTTTGGTGTAGTTGTGGGATCCTGGAGGCCAGTTGCAATCAGTCAGTCTGGGGTCCCGGTGATAGGGTGCAGTCAGTTGGTCTGGGGGTCCTGGCAACAGGGAGCAGTCAGTCAATGTGAGGGCCTGAGAGGCAGGGAGTGATCAGTCGGGCTGAGGGATCCTGGAGATGGGGCTCAGTCAGTCCGACCAGGGGTCCTACAGGGCCTGGCTTTTGTCTCAAAATGGTGGCTGCCATGTGTAATCAAACCTGCAGGCACTATAACAGTGAATTTCCAGGCAACAACAGGCAGCTAATGCTCCACTGGCAGTCGGTGAATCAGTTTGCTGACTGTTGTCGGAAGATCGGGAGGTGAATCTCGTGCGTTGGGTGATGGGTAGATGTAAGGCAAGCAATGGACAGGCAAGAGGCAGGCAAATGGCAGATGATAGGTGACTGACAGTGAGCAATCTGCACTCAAAAAAGGTGTTGATATGCTGGCAGACTGTAGGTCATCACAGGAGACAAATGGGGTAAACAGCAGGGGATCGATAAGCAGCAAAGACTGCCTTACCAAGAAACAGATATCCTCTGCTTGAAACCAGAGTTACGCAGTGACAAGGAATGCAGCCTCCCTATAGTCTGTCATCTTGGATCCTTCGGGTCTTCAACACTTTTATTTATTAAGTTTCAATACATGTTTCATAGATGTGCTAAAGTGGAATATGATATTTTCTTACTTGCAAATAGAGTTATTTTGTCAATCTCATTCCACATTAATCCCTTTCCCCATTCGCCTTCCATCCCCATAAAAATTTTCTCTTAATCTTCTATTTAACTCTATGATATCCTTTCCCCAGCTGACATTGTATATTTTTGCTTGCTTTAATTTCATCCTGAGAGAGTACATTTTTCAAACCTGATTTTCTCATGTGCCTTTTTTCAATTAGCACAATATCCTATTTTACTATCTATGTGTGGCAAATGGTGTAAGGTCTTTAATACACATGAAAATATCTTCATGTATAGATAGTGCATTTTTTACCCTTTCAATATGTCTTGGCTACTGTGAGTTTTGCTGGCGAAGGTATTTATGTACTTGTATCCCTATTGGTACTCTCCTTTTACAACTTTTGGACATATGCCCAGAAGTGAAATAGCTGGATCATATGGTTGTTCCTTTCTGGTTATTTGAGAATTGTCCATATTGCTTTTCAGAATGGCTGCACTAATTTGTAGTCCCACCAAAAATTTGTGAGATACATTTTTCCCACATCCTCAGCAGCATTTACTGTGTACTCTTGATGGTTTCCATTCTGAGTGGAGAGGAAATCTCTGAGTATTGCATCTCTTTTGAATTGCATTTAACATGACTACTAAACATTTTCAACACATTTTCCATATGTATTTGAATATTTCTTTTTCTTCCTTTGTGAAATGTCCATTTATTCCTAATTTATTGGGTTAATTGTATTCATGATGCTAAGCATTTTCAGGTTTTTGTATACTTTTGTTATGTCCTCTCAGAGCAATAGTTTTCAAAAACTTTCTCCTATTCTTTAGATTCTCTCTTCAGGCTCTTTATCATTTCTCTTGCTGTTGGCCTCTATAAAAAAAAAAAAAGAAAAAGTTGTCTGATTCTTGTGCCCAAGAATCAGATCTGTAGCCAAGTGGCTTCTTCTCTTTATCTTCCATCAACTCTGGTTTGTGTGTATTTTATTGCCAGCATGATGCTGTTTTCCTGATTTTTGCTCTGTGTTACATTTTGAATGTGAGTATTTTGATGACTCTGCATTGCTCTTATGTCTCTAGATCCCTTTGTCTATTTTTGGTCTCTTTTCATCCATGCAAATTCCAGAATAATTTTTTCCAGTTGCAGGAAGTACATCATGGGAGTTTTGATTGGGACTGACTAAAATGAGTAAACCATTTGAGTATGTACATATTTCTTCAATACTATGTCTGCCTTTTTTATTAACATGTGGGGCCTCTCCATCATCTTGTCTTGTTCAATTTCCATTTCTCTTTCTGCCACTTTGCCTGCATAGTTATATCAACTCCCTATTTTGGTTTATTCCTATATATAATTTTTCTTCTATTGTGAGTGGAATTGTTATCTGCATACCATTCTCCATGGAGTTGTTTTTATGGTATAGATATATTCTTCATGTTTTTCTGTTGGTTTTGTATTCAGCTACTTTACTAAATTGGTTGATCCCATCTTAAGTTCTTCGGGTGGAGCCTTTAGAATCCTCTAATAGAGGATGTGATGTTTTGTAAATAGGGTGAATTTGACACTCACTTTGTATTTCCTTCCCTTGTCTAATTCCTCTGACTAAAATTTCAGGTGCTCTTTTTATGGGAGTCATGAGCATGCACATCTTTTACTTGTTTCTGATTTTGGGGAGAAAGGCTTTCAGTTTCTCACCATTCAGTCTGCCATTGGTTTTTGATTTGGCATACACAGCTTCTGAAATCCTACAGCAAGATCCTGTTGTCCTAAGCTTCTTGAGACTTTTCTAATATAACACTGATGAATTTTTTCAAAGACTCTTATATATCTATTGATATGACTGTGAGATTTTCATCTTTGATGTTCTCTCTTCTGTACTGCATTTATTGATTTGCATGTGTTGAACCATCCTTGCATTCCTGGAATTAAACCAACATTATGTTGTTGTTTGACCATTAAAATGAGGGTTAAAATTGTTTTCTAGGTTTTCATGAGGGTTTTGGTGTTGCTGGCTCTTTGTGGTACAAAATCCGTGGATATTTGTCACTGCTTGCAGCAACAACTTGCACAGGTCTTATGGGTGGTGGACTGGAAACTGAGCTACTTCTATCTTTCTCTTTAGTGCACTGCTTTTCTTGCTTGTTTGTTTATTTATAGAGGATAGAGGAAATGAGGCTTACTTGCTTTGAGAGGAGAGAGAGAGAGACTTTGCTTATCAGAGAGAAAGAGACTTTGCTTAAGAGAGACTTTGAGAGAAGGACAGGCTTTGCTTAGAGGAAGAGAGATTTGCTACCCTTCACTTAAGATCTGCTGCTTCTTACTGGTGCGTCCTGCATCCTGTGAACTAAGGGTGCATCTACCTAAGGTGCTTTAGTGATGCGTCTCAGTTCTCCGCTCTGTGATCTGCCTTCCACCGCTTCTTTCTACTAGCTGCTGCCGTGTTCCTTTCTTTCTTCTTGCCCTATTCCTGCTAGCTGCTGCTGCATGTTTTCTTCTAGCTGCTGCTGTATGTTTCACTGTCTTGCTCTGCCTACGCTTATATCACCTCCAGGAGGCGGAGAGTAGGGCCACGCCTCTTATGCAAAGATTAGCAAGACGCTAGATGTCCAAGCAGGCACAATTAGGAGTGCTTGAGAACACATGCGCATACCCTGTGTGCGTGGACGATAAATCACCTGAGTGTGCTTATGTCAATTAACCTCCTCACTGCTGATGTGATCAGGTGCCATTCTGGCGCGGTCAACATGGCACAGCCCCCAACATTTTGGCACTTATGTTCCTCAAGAATACTATTAAATATGTTTCTTTCCTTGTTTTGTTGTTATGCTGTTTGTCTATAAGGAAGACATTGTCCTCATAGAATATCTCTACCTGTTTTCTTCTTTTCTTTTCTATGTAATTTTTGGAAGATCATCAGCTTTACTTGTCCTTTGATGTTCTGAGAAATTTCAGCCAGGAATATGTCTGGTCCTGTGCTTTTGTTTTTGGAAGGCTTTTCATTAGTCCTTCAATATAACGGCATGGTATTGGTCTGTTTAGGTTTCCAGTCTTCTCTTGGTTTAATGTTTGTAGGTCATATATGACTAGAAATTCATTCATTTCTTCTACATTTTCTAATTTTTATACTGTAAATGATCCCAGCAGGCCTGTAGAATTCCATTTTATTGGCATTGAACTTTTCAACATGGTTCTTAATGGTTTTCTGGATTTCAGAAAGGTTTCCCTTCAAGAGTCACTTTTTTGTCTGTAGATTTATCAATGATACCTTCTCTCTCTTTACTTTGTTAGTTTGGTTCAGTGTTTATCAAACTTCTTGATGTTTTCAAAGAACCATCTCTTTGTTTCATTTATTCTTTATATTGCTTATTCATTTTCTAATTCACTAAAGTTGGCACTAGTAGTTATCATTTCTTTCTTTCTCTTGTTTCATTACGACCCCAAGACTTATCTCTAGTTAATTTAGTTGCCTTCCATCAGATTTGCAGTTAAGTACTCCCATTTATGCTCTTCCACCTTAGCACTGATTTCATTGTATCCCAGAGATTCTATGATGTGTTTCTCTTTTCAATTGATCTAAAGGTCTTTAAATATTTCCCTTGAGTTCTTTGAAGAGCAATTCTTACTAGGAAAGTATACTGTTCATTCTCACAGTGATTGTACTGATTCTGTTCTTTTGGGTTGTATAGTTTTGAAAACTTATTTTATTATTATCAGATACCATGCCAGTAATTACTCTGATTGCTTTTGTGTATTTGAGGAGAATAGCTTTGATGTCCAACATGGAGCCTGCTTTGGAGAAAATTTTATAAGAAGAATGAGTACTTGTCTTGTCTCTAAGAAATATTCCATAGACTGGGCAAAGTGCTTTTGATCCAAAGTACATTTGATTTGTGTAGTAATGGTTGATTTGTAGTATGGATGTCAGACCTACTTGTGAGCATAGTAGATTAAAGTGACCTATCCTGATCTTTCTGGGGCTCATCTGTCCCTTTACTTTGAGTGGTTTTGTTTCATGAATTTAGGGGCACTGAAGTCCATGGCATAATTAATTATAACCCTTTATGCTTCTTGTTGGAATATTCATTTCACCAGCACACTGATCTCCCTTGTTATTTCTAGCACATGGTGGTTTGAAGTCTTTTTGGCAAATATGAGAAGAGCTACTGCTTCTTGCTTTTGGCTTCCATTTTTATGAAATATACATAACATTTTCCATCCTTTCATTCTGTGAGTCTCTTAGCATGAGACATGTTTCCTGCAGACAAGATACAGTTTGGTCTTGACTTTTGTATTCAATATTCCACTCAATGTCTTTTAATTGAAGGATCAAGTCAATGTACATTCAGTATGAGTGGTAGAGTAGTATGTATATCTTTGTGCCATTTTGTTTTATTTTTAATATTGCATTCACCCCTAATTTGCATTTGCTTCCCTTCTCTTGTGATATTTATTCTTTCAGATGCTCTATTGTCTCATTGTCTTGTTCTTTTCTATGTAGGATTCTTTTGAGTACCTTCAGCAGTACTGTGTTAGTGGTCATGAGTTGTTGGAGTTTACTCTTATGCAAATGATTTATGGTTGTTCATATTGTATGCTGCTAGTTTGCTGCATGAGGTCATGAGTTCTAGAATGTTTCTGGTGCATTTTTAGGGTTTTCTAAAGAGAGAATCATATTGTTGTCAAAGTGAGCTGTTTAATTTTATTTTCTTGTATGAATTCATTGTCTTTCTCTTATTTTCCTAACAGCTCTGGCTAGAGTGATGAGGGACTATGTTATTAAGAAGTGATAAAGGAGGGCATCCTTGTCTTGTTCCAATTTTGGGGGGAATGATTTCAGCTTTTCTCCTTTTTAGCATAATGCTGGTCATTTTGTAGAGAAAATAACTTTTAAAATGTTGAGGCATGTTTTTACTCTCCCTTGTTTCTCTTGTATTTTTGACCTTTATTTTGTCAAATGCTTTTCCTGCATCTAGTGAAATAATCATGTGAGTAAGAAGGGACTGTGGAGGGGCTGCCGAGCTGTGCTGGCAGAGAGACCCCCAGCTCACTTTGCCAAGCCCATGTTCCTGACATCCAGTAAAATCCAACTGTTTTTGCTCCTCAGGTCCTTCATATCCACAAACTGCCTTATTTGATGTCTATTGATATTGGCTCTCAATGTGTGACAACTTCAAAGAAAGAACCATTTTAAAGAAAACATGTTCAAATTTGACAATTCCTGTACTTGATTGTTAGGAAAGTTTGCTTCTGGTTGTCTGTCTCTGTAGTAATGCAAAAATATCTTAAATGAAAAGAACCTGTTGAGAACGGGGTACCATCCGTGCAACCCTCTTGTATAAACAAGCTATTTTGTGAACCGGCCCCCCAGGAAAAGGGCGTGCAAGCACTGAGGATGCCAGCAGCCACAGTGGCACCTTCGAGGGCCAATAAAGGGTCAAATGGGGTGTGCTTGGCCCCGGGCTTATCAAGGCTGTTCAGAGATATCTACCTGAGAAATGTGCAGCTGTCCGGAGACCCCATCTATCAAGGACAGGGGAACCCTGACCCCTCTCCCTCATAATTCACTCCTTCCCTCCTCCCTGCTCCCTCCAGGACCGTTCAGTTTTGGCGGGACCTAATAAGATTCAAATAAAGTGGAGGGACCAAACCAAAAGAGGACAAGTATTTAGCTGTGTGAATTTTAACCAATAATGTACAGGTCTTTGTGTATGAATGCTGGAAAAAGCTCTTAAATAGAGCACTTTCTCACCACTCGGGGCCGCTCCCTCCCCCCAGCCATTGTATTGGTCTGAGGGGCTGGCTGCGGTCCAGGCTCCAGCTTGCTTTAATAAACCCTCGTTGTGTGATTCGCATTACCGTGTGTTCACTTTGACTCTCCGGGGATTAGTCGGAATGGGACCCTAACAAACCCAGTCTTAAAAATATATGTCCTTCTCATACATGCTCTGGAACATTCTCACAAATTATGTTCTGAGATGCATCTAAGTGAAAATAAATTAGAGCCTGAAAATGATCAACTAGAAAGTCAACATGCTTCTAATGCTGAGGAGAATTTTATAATGATACAGAAAATAAAAATGCAAGGAACCCAGAAGTTGTTATAGTTATAATGAAAGAAGACCAAGAATCTGATCTGCAAATAAAACCAACCATGAACATAAGTACTCCTACTTGGAATTTAAATGTTGGATAAATGCCTAGGTCTAGTAAGCCAAAAAACCATCTCGATTCACATCTTACCTACTCCCGAGAAGTGAATCACATTATTCAAATGAAAAGGCACAGTATTTATACTGTTAATGATACTTATAAGTAAGCAAAATCAATACAAATTTTGTTTCAGATGCTACTATGTGATCATTGCAGTGCTGATAGCTCTAAGGGCATGGGAACTAAATTAGAAAAGGTGAGATTCTATCTACCACATGGTGACAGATTAATGAAAGAATGTCCAGATGACCAATTACTGCAAGGCAAGTGAAGGTTTAGGAATGAGGTAGGCATGTTACAAGTAGAGGTCTTGGCATTAGAAAAAGCAAAAGTTCACCACCAGAATGAGATAGATGTTCTCTTGTTGCTACTCTTGGTTTTTCTCACTATCAATTATATTCTGGTTTCCTGCTTTTAAAAAGCTCAAGTATTAAATGGGGTTATCTAAATATGATATTGTATCTAGAAATACATGCTTGCTGCTCTCTCCATAAATAGGATTCAGGAAAATATTCTCATGATCTTTCTTCTTCATCAGCTTAAGTTAATCAGCTTCCAAATGCATATGAACTGAAAGATTTAGTCCTGTACCATATGATTGTCTGAGTCAAAATAGGAATAGGAGAAGTTGCTTACAGAATGTAATAAACTTGAAGTGTTTTTGTTTGGTTTTTGTTATTGAACTAAGATTAATTGGCATTTATTTAAACAAAAAAATGGAAATGACAGGGGAAGGAAATCATGACTGAGATGGAATATATCCATAGCCTAGTTTTGGGAGGTGTAACATTTTTTTCCAGTGAAACTAATCTGTTTATTGTGCTTTCATCTGTATAAATTCATCTGTTTTATACATTCATCTGTTTTATAATTCTAGTATGAGCACTTTAAACATTTTTGACAAGTACATATGATTTTTGCATTTTTTTCTTGTTGTTGTGCTGGGGATTGAACCCAGGGCCTTGTGCTTGCAACACTTATGCATTTTTTATATCAGTACTGTTTAATGTTTCTGTTTTAGTAAGCCCTTTATTTTAAGATATTTTTTTGAAAACTTGTTAATTTTGGTATGTATGATTTTATTCCATAAAGAAGCGTTAAATCTCAGTCCCAAATATTGGACTTGACACTAATGTAGAACATGGACTTATGAAGATCACTGAGTTTCAAATGTAAAAAAAAAAAAAAAAAAAAAAAAAATAGAGATATCCTTTTAAAACAAATGTAGTGGCATATGAATTGGGAGGCTTTCCATCTCCCAAGAAAGTATTGCTTCACTTTCCCTAGGTTACACTAAACATATCTGTTTAGTATGAAATTCTGGATAATTTATCTGAACCAGAATTATGAAATTGTGGCATCTTTCCATGCCACCAAGACGCTAGGTAGTGGCACTTGGGAGCTTGGACAGACTCATTAAATCTTTCTTGAATTTACTCCCAAGTAGGTAATGGGGCTAATGTAGATAACCCATCTGGGAAGCATCTCATTTTCCAGAACTCCAGTTACAAGGCAGCAAGACAGTACTATTCCTTTTGTTGCAGCAAACTTTAGTTCATACAGTGCATTGAGCACCTTCACTGTTTTGCTGTCCCTGGATCCAAGAGACTAAAGAATTGCAAAAGGCAAGGGGGAAAGACTAGTGCAGAAAAGGGAAATCTTCCTGTCTTTCCTGAGGCCCAACAATGACACAGTCCCTGAATCTGGATGACTCATGTAAGATCCAGGTAGTAAAGAGAAAAGATGACTCCTTTAATGTCCTTTTCTTTTTGCATCTGCTAGTCTTATAGGGAGTGTAAATGTTACATAGCAAAGAATGGATCAAAATGAAAATATGGAATGAATGATTGTTCTATTTGAAATTTTGCAAAATTATGTTTTCTCCACTCAAACGAAAATAAACTGTCTCGATGACATTTTATAAAATTAAAGGAACCACAGAATATTTTATGGGTTGAAGTGACAGTTAAACTAAATCAGGTGGTAAAATCAAGGATGAAAACAGAAAACTTCTTATTGAAAAGTAGCAGTTATCCTTAGTATCAAACATTCCTTAAAGGTTGAGGAAAAAAACAAGGAGCACCCAACTGAAAGAGACAAATCACAAAACCTATGTGAAGGTGCTGAAGAGGATGATGGTCATGATGATGATTATGATGATGAATCAACTGAACAGAAAGAGAGCAAATAAACTGACCACGAGGGCTTTTCTCTTAGGAAGTTTCAAGAACATTATGGGTAAGCCTATGGCAGTATTTCACAGTAGATAATTGTTATTCTCTAAATCTCATTCTCATTTGGTCTAATAGTTCCTGATTAAGACACATTAAGCTTTAACTGGGGATATTCAACTTGGAGGGTTTCCAAAAAATGAAAATAAAAAGTGAGATACGATTTTATTCCAAATGTATTAATGAACATTTTATCTGCAAAGTAATGATGAAGATTGGAAACTGTGAGGAAGAAGACATTCTCATACACTGTTCCTACATTAAATTGCTCAGCACTTTTGGAAGGGTACATTAGTGGCATGCACCAAAGATTCAAAATATTAATCCTCAAAATTAAAAACTTCACAACTATTACTAGAGCCTTCTTGGAATGGAAAATTTGACTTGTAAGTGCATTACATACACACATATATTAAGGATTAACATTACATATTGTACATAATAAACAGTAGGTGAATATATCTAATAGGCATAACAGGTACATTAAATATACAATATATATGTTAAGGACATTTATACAAATATATACATAAATATGAATATTAAGAGTGTTTATTATAGCACAGTCATATCATTTAATTGGAACTAGTCTAAATACATCAGTAAGGAAATAGTTAAATTGTCATATCCATAAACTAATGTAGCATGCACTCATTTTAATAATACAGTTGGTTCTATATCATGCTGATAATTTCAGAATTAAATATGTTTGCAACAGTTTGATGACACCTCTTAAACAAATTGTGTTGAAATTCTTGGGAGTATCATCATGTGTAGCTATGATTTTTTGTATGGTACTCTAAAATACTAGGTGTACCAACTTAATAGGTGTTTGAGGAAAATGGAAGTTTTTGTTTGTAACCAACAGAAATGTGAGCAATTGATAACTTTCTACCCAATATTGTTTTGACATTTAAAAATTTTAAAGCATACAAACCTTGTTTCCCTATGCCAACAGTGTTATTAAAAATGGATTCTATGCTGAGAAAGTATTTGTGAAATATACAAATAAACTGTTGAATAGATAAGGATGCCTGTTGATATATTTCTTTAGAAAAAAATAAATCTTTAGGTAATTGAAAAATATTAGGTTTCCAAAATTGATTTGGTCTAAACTATTTTTAAAATATTGGCAGATTCAGAAATTATTATTTAATATCACCAGATAAGAAATGATAATGTAGATTGATCTACTGTTATCTCTCTTTAAAACACTTTTTCAGCTTATTGTGAAACACTGTTTTAAAAACCTGAACCTTGATTCTGGGTTTGCTTCCTTTGAAGCAGTTACTTAACCTTTCTTTGCCTACTTTCTTCTCTTATAAAATACCTAGATGCTATCTGCCTTATGGAATGTGAAGATGAAAAGAATTTGAACCCATGTGGAGTGTAAGAAACATGCACAGTGATCACACTGTTAGGTTTTGAAAAACCTAACTCTTGAAGTTATACAAAAAGATTTTCTCTTTGTAGAACGATTTAAGTCTATTTTACTAATGGGTTTGAGTCCTTGATAAAATTTGTCTTTGATTATAATAAAATTTTGTATTTATTTCTATCAAATAATGCATGTAACATGATACTTTGGCTTTGACTATCAAAAGGGTGTGAATCTAAATTTTGTTTTTATTATGATCTTATGGTATTATTTTGTCCCTTAATGTTACTCTTTCTGTTTATGATTTAAATTTAAATAGCCTGTAGAATTTATGAATAGGAGAAATGAATTAAAAATATAGATATTTTATATAGAAAGATACTAGACATCCTTATTTACATATTAATATCTGCCTGAAAACGTTTTATGTGTGTGTGTTTTTTCTTTACGTAGGCTCAGAGAAAAAACATCTAATGAAGAAAAGATATGGTTAAAAATAATAAAACAGTATTATATTGAAAAATACACTGTGAAAGGCTAGGTATTCAGTCTAAAACTATATTGTAAAATATAACCTGGAAAAGTAGAGAATCTACTGTTAGGTAAAGACTTCTACTTTGAGAAAGTGAATAAGAAACAGTCAACATTGATAAAGGTATCCTTTTGACAGAAACTAGCTCTTTTACAAGCACCTGTGTTGTTGCATATAAAATGACAGAAAATTGTTCCCTCTATGAATTTGGTACATGGTGTATATATTTGGAGGACATTTTTAAATCATATTATGTTTACAGGTCAGAAAACAAGCCCATGCCATGGAAGACCTTAATAACTTAAGTCATTCATCTTAAACAACCTCAAAGGATTTTGAGTTGGCTTATCCTATGAGAAAATTTTGCTGTTGATTGAACAACACAAAGTGTCATGTAAAGGTAGGACCTTTGCATAAAAATTAGGCCTTTTATGTATATTATAGTAGTAGATGCACATGTTGCTGAGCACTGCACCATGGAGCAGTGATGTGTTATATCTGTTCCTGTCAGAAATACACTTTGTATTAAAATAGATGGAGAACTATGTTACACCTCAGCCAGAGAGCTATGATAATTCCAACTGCACTTTTCTTTGTGAATGGCATTCCAACTACTTTTATTGGCTGCGTTGCTCCCTTGTGCCTTGACCATTATCTTGTCAGAGTACCACTGTCTCTATCAGAAGTCTGCAGTCAACTTTGACCTGTTTTTCCTGCTGTGTGGCCTCGTGAAACTGTGCTCAAGACTGCTGTCATAATTACACATTTTTTAGAGTTCAGATTTGATCATGTTAACCCTTCCTTTGAAATCTGGCTCTCACTTATCTTTGCTATAAGGTTTAAGATTTCAGTCCTCTAGCTTTATCCTGCATTGCTGCATCCTAACCAGTGACTTTGATGTTTGTCCTTGCAGTGCAGCTTTATGCTTTCAAAAGCTTTAGTGAAATACTATTCAAATATATGAAATAGAGCATATATAAAGTGTGCAGTTTGACAAGTTTTGACGTATGTATTAAACATGTTTAAACACCATAATACAAATATTCAATATCTGTAGCAACTGCAGAAAAGCAAATTAAAACTACAATCAGCTGGGTGCATGGTACACTTCTGTAAACTCAGCAACTCAGGAGGCTGAGGCCAGTGAATCTTGAGTTCAAAGCAAGCCTCAACAAAACTGAAATGCTAAACAACTCAGTGAGGCCCTGTCTCTAAATAAAATACAAAATAGGGATGGATATGTGGCTCAGTGGTCAAGTACCTCTGAGTTCAATCCCTGGTACCCACTCAAAAAAAAAAAAAAAAACTGAGATCCCATCTCACTTCAGTTATAATGGCAACAATCAAGAATACAAGCAACAATAAATGTTGGTGAGAATGTGGGTGTAAGGATACACTCATACATTGCTGGTGGGGTTGAAACTTGGTGCAACCACTCTGGAAATCTGTGGGGAGATTCTTCAGAAAACTTAGAATGGAATCACCATTTTTACTAGCTACCCCAGTCTTTGGTGTATACCCAAAGGAGATAAAATCAGTATACTACAACATTGATAAACATCAATGTTTATAGCAGATCAACTCACAATAGGTAAGGTATGGAAACAACCTAGGTGTCCTTTAGTGGGTGAATTTATAAAGAAAATTTGGTATATATATGCAATGGAATATTACTCAGTCATAAAAAAGAATGAAAATAATGGCACTTGCCAGTAAATGGATAGAACTGAAGAATATCATGCTAAGTGAAATAATTCATTCTCCAAAAAGTCAAAGGCCAAAAGTTCTCTCTGATATGTGGATGCTAACCCAGAATAAGGGAGTGTGTGGAAGGGAAGAATAGGAATCCATCAGATTAGACAAAGGAGAACAAATGGAAGAAGTGGGGAGTGGAATAGGAAAGACAGTAGAATTAAAAAGACAGAACTTTCCTAGCCTTGTACTTGAATACATGATAAGGGTAACTGCATCATGTACAGGCACAAGAATTGGCTCCTAAAGAGATTAAGTTACATTCTATGTATGACAATTTCCTAAAATTCATTCTACTGTCATGTATAATGAAAAGAACACATGAAAAAAAGTTAAGAAACCCTTACTCACAAAATATTCCTCATGCCCCTGTATATTCCCTGATTAAGAAAGTCTCAAACTGCTTTCCAAAATATTTCTTCCATTTTCTATGCCCACAGTATGAGAGGTCCTGTTCTTCCCTATCATCAGTATCACAGAGTATTGTCAACTTTTAATAATTATATCCATTCTAATGGGGGTGCTCTGCACACATCAGTATGGTTTCAATATGTATTACACTAATGACCAATAATGTTGAGCATATTTACATGTGCTTATTGTTAATTTGGGTAAGTTTTTGGTCATTTATCCTTTCAATTCTTTCTTTACTTGTTCTTTTTAGTTATACATGACAATAGAATTGATTTTGATATATTTGCACAAGCATGGATTATATCTTATTCCAGTTAGTATTCCAGTCTTGTGGATGTACACAGTGTTGAGATTCATTGTGGTGTATTCAAAAATGTGCACAGAAAATTTTGTCATTCTTTCCACTATCCCTTGCAACTTAAAAAATTAGTGTCTTCATAATTTGATGAGTTTGGAGAGTTTTTTATATGGTCTGAATAACATCCCATTATTAGCTGTTCTTTTTGGAAGAAGTTTTCACCACTTTGTGTTTTGATATTTCCTCCTCTTAATAGGTTCTTTTTAAGAACTTCAGTTTTAAATTTTGATGAAGTCTAACTTATGTATTTGTTCAATCACAGATATTGCCATTTGTGTCACAGCATTTTAATTCCTTGTTAAACCATTTTACTTTTAGCTGACAGAGTAATTGGACTTATTGATGGGGTAAACTGTGACATTTCAATCCATATATACAATGTGTATCAGTAAGATAGGTGTGATTCAAATATGTCACTTCAGATATATTTCATGTCTTTTAGAATCATGCAAAATTCTTTCTGGAGAACAATTCTTATGAAAACAACCTAGGTGACCTCCAGCAAATTAATGGGAAAAAAATGGAATATACACACATACAAACACACACACACACACACACACACACACACACACACACACACAATGGCCTATTACTCAGTCAAAAGAAAGAATTATTTTATGACATTTGCCAGACATATTTTTGTTGTTGATTTCTGATCTGATAGTGTGCATGATTAAATCATTATGACAATCTTTACAATTCATTGTATAATCTTAGCATGTGTTCCATTTTGGTGAGACGAAAGGTGATGTTGAGCTCATACTTTCTTGCTGACTTTCTGCCTACTTTTTCTGTTGTTGTGGGGTGCAACTTAAGAACAGACTGATCACCACTGAGAAGGCCAAGTTTGAGAGTATTTATTAAGCCAGCCAACTGTCTCACACAATGCCCCAAAAATGGTTATTAGAGAACAGCCCTGACCATAGAGTTGCTGGGGGGTTTATACCATAAATCAGTACATCAATCATAAGTGTCTGTTGCTATGATTCAAAATTACATACTAACATCATGGGATCTGAAATCATTAGCAGAGGGGGAAGTGAGTCAAAATGACCTTACTTAGGTGCAAACTAATGAATGGTTACTAATATCTAAACAATCGCTGTTGACATCACCGTTAACATGGTACGTTGTTTAGGAAACTAGGAATCAAAAAGAGAACAATTTTCATTATACAAGAATTGCCATTTCATCATTTTGTATCACCAAACAAGTCATGCTAAGCAACTGTTGATGGGTATAGAGGTGGGGCATTCCCATGGGAGAAGCATTTACAACATTAACATGGAGTGTCAAGGTAAAATGGAATCTGTTTAGTCATTGCCCGTAATGCCCTGGCCTATAACATTTCCATGGAGTCAAATATGTCCATCCATCAGACTCTCACTTGTTGAGTAAGGGGCTTTGGCCCCTCAGATGATAATTGTAAATTTGCTTAATTCTGTTAGTAATTCAATCAGCTTTTTGCCTCATGAATTTTGCATCTGTTTGGGTACAAAAACATTCAAGATTGTGTATATTCTTTATTAATTGAATCTTTTATCACTGTGAAATGACCATGGCTACTTCTGTTAGGGTTTTATAATATGAAATCTAATTTGGTCTTTAAATAGCCATTCCTGTTAAGCCATCTTCTCTCAAGTGTCAGTGTAGTTTATCTTTTTTTCACATATTTAATCAATTTATATCTATATTAAAAAGTATTTATCATAGGAAATTAAAAGCATATGGTTGCAGGAAGCATATTTCTTTTAAAAAGTGTAGTTGAATCAGACTGTTTGGTCCATACTGACAAGATCTCCAGGATTATTTCTCTGTACTGCTTTCTCTGTCCTGTGATCTCTGTGTCTTGGTTTTACCAGAATCTCAGCCCCATCACCTCAGCCCACGGAGGCTGATAGACTCTACTTCTGCTTCTTCTCCTTGAGTCAGGGCTGGGAAGCTGCCTCACAACAGGGAGATGGGATACTTGCAGAGCTTACATCATTTGTTTCCTGTCAACTGGGGAACATTGTCCTCTTTGCCTATCTTGAAAATTTCTATTTAATGTATTTTGCCTGTTTGGGTTTGGGTAGTTTCAGGTGGGATCAGGAAGCAGAGCCTGTTACTCCATCTGGCTGAGGCAGATTGTAATAGAGTCTCAGTACATGCTGTATGTGGACTGAAATGCTCTTCTTCACCCTCTACCCAACAGCTTCCTGATCATTCTTCATTTCTCTGGGTAGCCATATTTTCCTTAGGGAAATCTTTCTGTAGATTTGATTCCATTATGTGATTTCAAAACTCAATTTCCTTACATTATGCATTTATTTGTCTGTCTTCACCTCTATACTTTAAGTTAAAGAAGAACATGAGTCTCATCTGATAGGTTTTTCTGCAGAATATATTCTTCAGAGTGCCTGAAATTGTAGGCACTCTGCATATTTATTCAGTGCATGAATGAGTTCCTGTGAAAATGTAAGTCCTTCATGTATAAAAAATACTTAAATATTTTACTTCTATCTTGTTATCTCCCTTATACAGATTCTGTTAGCCTATCTGAAATCAAGGATGCAGTTATTTCATCTCAAAGAACAATAGAATATAAAAAATGTCACTGTTCGCAGTGCTTAACACTTATAGAAAAACTTGCAAAAATGGAAAATGAAGTTTATGGACTAAAAATGGACCTATTGGAAGCAAAAAAAAGTAAAATCCAAACTAGAACATGAAAAAGCAGAGTGGAGACAAAAACTCTCAAATTTGAGGTATGATATTCTAAATTTAGAGAACTGTTTAAATGATTTTTATAAAATTTAACTACGATACATAGAGGACTTTTAATATTCCCTGACTTACCTTTTGGCATCTCATAAGGAAGTCAACTTACTATTCTGGAGTGTGAAAATCTTGGACATAATCATAAGAAAGAATAATTACTTCAACCAATTAAATGCTTATTCTCCCCAAGGACAATGTTAATGGCTACATGGAAGCCCACTTTACAGGAATCTTAGTGTTTTGTTACAGATGAAGATTTGGGTTGTCTTTCATTCATTTACAAAAAATTTTGTATGGCAATCATTGCCTTAAGAAACCTCATTTATAGAATTCATTTTCTACATGTTTATTTTGAGTAAATTATTCAAAGTAGATTTGGCTAAAGTACAGTCATTTTTTTAAAAAGCATTTGATCAGGATTTCTAATTTGTACTC
>NW_027632385.1:0-26745 GCF_902686455.1 Sciurus vulgaris
TAAGAGTAAACAAATAGGGTAAAATTATTCTCCTCCTCCCCTTCTTCCACTTCTTCTTCCTTCTTTATTCTTCCTTCTTTCTCCTCCTTCCTCCTTCCTTCTTCCTTTTCCTGTTTTACTGCTTAAACTGGGACACTTCAAATCATCGTCTCTTGCTTTAGAAATGTACATTGGATCCCCAGTGGTACATATTTAAATAATAAGAATGAGTTGTGCTAGAGTATTTCATGGGTTACAAACTTCCAGAAAATTCAGATGATCATGGTACTTCTTAGACCCTATAATTACATGAGCAAATTCTCTTGTAAACTTATACAGATGATAGATAGATACATAATACAGTTATTGATATAGATATAAAGATACATATGTATGTCTCTGTGTGTACACACATATTTATGTGTTAGCAAGTGTTCTGTCACTATGACCATATATTTGGGTAAAATAACTTAGAGGAATGCTTTATATATTTTGGTTCTCAGTTTCAGAGGTTTCAAATCATGGTCATTTGGACCCATTATTTGGGCCTATGGCAAGGTATAAATCATGGTACAGCAAAGAAGCTCCCTCATGGCAATCAGGGAGAGAGAGATGATGGAAATAGAGATAGAGATAGAGATAGAGATTATTGAGAAAAGTAGAATGTGGGGAGGAATACTGAGATTGAGAGGAGAGGAGCTGTGCAGAAGAAATAGGCTTCAAAATCTCACCATCCAGATCTTTGAACACCAAGTAGGCCCCAACTCAAAGTTTCCAACTCCCTTTCCAACAGCCCTTAAATTATGCATACTTCAGTAGATTAATCCACCTATAAAGTTAGAGCCCTCATGACACATTCACCTTCCAAATGCCCCTCCTTTTCTGAACACTGCTGCCTTGAGAAAGAAGCCTTGAACACATGAGATTTGGGGGAATATTTAAGAATTAAAGAATAACAAAACAACACACACACACACACACACACACACACACACTGATCCTTGAGAGTCGCAGTCTGTTTCTTCTTTATTTCATAGGTCAGGAGCACCTCTTCTACCCTGCCATTGGGGACACTTATATCATGTATCACTTTCAAATCTCAGGAAGTGTGGCGGGTGAGACCCGGGGCCCAGGGTTACGCCACATGCATCCAAAGATGGCAACTGGCAGAGAGATAAAGGGCGTGTTGAATGCACCTTGAGAAAAACAGGAAGTGTTTACCATTGGCTGTATGATAATTAGTTCAGTTGCTTAGCGTGTGGACAGATATATCTTACATGTATGCTTGAGCTCGTGATCACTTGACCTTTAATAGGATTGGATGGACATATCTGGTTACAATTGCATATGCATGATACTGCTTATATATTAAGGGTGTTATCTGAATAAAGCGGAAGCTGCTTCATGAACTTTTGAAGAGTACGTGTCATTTTGTCCCACTGGTCGGTGGCAAGCAGCAAGTGGTGGCCCATTCGGGGAGTGGTGAGTGCTCAGGTAAGTAAAAGGCAGTTTTGCTAGCATAATTAACGAGAAGGTTTCCCTATTTGGGGAAACAGTTGCCTTAAGATTGTAATGGGGAGGTTTTCAAGATGGCGGCCTAGAGGGTGGCTGCATTACGTGTTGCTCCAGAACTCAGGATTCAAGAGAGGAGATATTGAGACGCTTGGGACCAACTCAAAGTAGCCGGGTGACTCTCACCCCCTGGGGGGGCATCCCGGATGGGACGGGGGTCCCGGAACGCAGGAAACTTTGTGAAGCAGAACTGCCGGCGAGACGCCCCTCCCCCCGCTGGAGCGCCATAGAGGAGGCCGCTCGGCACAGCGCTGGGACTCGGAGCAGCCACTGGGGCTCCGGCGGCTGCCCGGGGGAGGAGTGGCGGGGAGAACTGTGTGGACTCAGGACACCGGGGCCTGCCCTGAGGAGGAGGAGAGGAGCGTGGCCACTTGGATTCGGAGAGACTGCGCCAGAGCTGCAGGCGGTTGCCAGAGGAGAAGCCGCGCGGCGAGCTGTTTGGAATCAGAACGACGCTTCTGAACACCGGGGCCTGCCCTGAGGACGAGGAGGAAGAGGAGCGGCCGCTTGGATTCGGGTGACTACACGGGAGCTACAGGCGGTTGCCAGAGAAGGGGCTGCGTGGCGAGCTGTTTGGACTCTGACCACTTCTGAACCCCGGGGCCTGCCCGGAGGAGTAGGAGAAGGAGGAGAAGGAGGAGCGCGGCGGGTCCTTTGGACTCGCAGTGACTGCATTAGCGCTCCAGGCGGCTGCTCAGAGGAGAAGGCGAGTGGTGAGTTGTTTGGTCTTAAAGTGACAGCTCCTGAACACAGGGGGGCTGCCTGGAGGAGAAGCGTGGTGGGACGCTTGGTCTTGAGGGGCCACACCAGAGCTCCGGGCGGTGCCCAGAGGACCCGTGCAGCGGGTCACGTGGATTCAGAGCCACTCAGAGGGACTGCTCCTGAACACCCGGGGGGTTATCTGGAGAAGGAGGAGGAACGGGCAGGGTCACTTCGACTCGGAGTGATTGATTGCCCCGGGCTACGGGTGGTTGGTGGGAGGAGGAGGCACGAAGTGAGTTTCTTGGACTCCTAGTGACCGCACCGGCATACTGGGCGGCTGTCTGGAGGAAGAGGCCTGTGGCGGGTCTCTGGGACTCAGAGCGATTGTTCGGGGCCACAGGTGGCTGCTCAGAGGAGGGGCCACGCAGCCAGGCGATTAGGTGCAGAACGGGGTCCCAGGATCTAGGAGGCTTCTGGGTGGAAGAGCCGCACAGAGACAGGCTTAGGGCGGAGCGAAGGTTCCAGGCCTATGGGCAAATTCTCTGAGGAGGGGCAGCCTAAGGAGATTCATCTGCGAAGGGTGAGGCTCCCAGGCCCAGGAGGTAGGGCCGGGCCCCTGGAAACTTTGCAGAGGAAGGCAGCCCAGCCCAGGCAGTAGCTGTAAATTGAGGGGAACCTCTAGGAGGAAACTGACCAGCGAGACCTCCCCACCGGGTGAGTCTTCCCTGCTGGGTGAGGTTTCCCCACAAGGACGGTAAAACCAGAGACACAGGCCCAAACAGGCCTTGCCTCAGCCCACAGCCTAGGTCCCCTTTGGATGACCATTGGTCAACAAGTGGAGGCACCTCTGCCCACTAGCAGGGAATATACCCCACCTGAAGGCCACCACTCCTAGAGAGGCAGCTTCCTTGTGGAGCACCGCATTATCAACCTCCTCCAAGACTTCAGCCTACTGAAGGCTAAGAGGGGATATATATAGAAATCTTCAGGGTCATTGTAAATCAACAGAGGAAATCTGCAATATCTCAGCGGTCCACTGATATCTGAACAACATGAGAAAACAAGGAAAGAAAATGCTGCAAACAAATCTAGATGTTACATCAATAAAACCCAATGACAGCATGGCAGAAGAAATGACAGAAAAGGAGTTCAGAATGTACATAATTAAAATGATCAGAGAAGCAAACGAGGAGATGAAAGAGCAAATGCAAGCATTGAATGATGAGATGAAAGAGCAAATGCAAGCATTGATTGATCGCACCAATCGACAGTTAAAAGAGCAAATACAGGAGGCAAAAGATCATTTCAATAAAGAGTTAGAGATATTGAAAAAAAACCAAACAGAAATCCTTGACATGAAGGAAACAATAAACCAAATTAAGAACTCCATAGAAAGCATATCCAATAGGATAGAACACCTGGAAGACAGAACCTCAGACATTGAAGACAAAATATTTAACCTTGAAAACAAAGCTGAACAAACAGAGAAGATGGTAAGAAATCATGAACAGAATCTACAAGAACAATGGGATATCATGAAAAGGCCAAATTTAAGAATTATTGGGATTGAGGAAGGCCTAGAGAAACAAGCCAAAGGAATGAACAACCTATTCAATGAAATAATATCAGAAAATTTCCCAAATCTGAAGAATGAAATGGAAAATCAAGTTCAAGAGGCTTACAGGACTCCAAATACACAAAATTACAACAGACCCACACCAAGGCACATTATAATGAAAATACCTAACATACAAAATAAAGACAGAATTTTAAAGGCTGTGAGAGAAAAGAACCTAAATTACATTCAGGGGGAAACCAATACGCATATCAGCAGATTTTTCAATCCAGACCCTAAAAGCTAGAAGGTCCTGGAACAACATTTTTCAAGCCCTGAAAGAAAATGGATGCCAACCAAGAATCTTATACCCAGCAAAACTTACCTTCAAATTTGACGATGAAATAAAATCCTTCCATGATAAACAAAAGCTAAAAGAATTTACAAAAAGAAAGCCAGCATTACAGAACATTCTCAACAAAATATTCCATGAGGAAGAGATGAAAAACAAAGAAGCAAATCAGCAAAGGGAGGAATTATCCTAAAGGAATTGTCAAATAAAGGAGGAAACAAGTTGTGTCAAACAAATAAATAAACAAAATTTTAAAAATGAACCAAATGACCGGGAAACCAAATCATTTCTCTATAATAACCCTGAATGTTAATGGCCTGAATTCATCAATCAAAAGACATAGACTGGCAGACAGGATTAAAAAGAAAGATCCAACAATATGTTGCCTGCAAGAGACTCACCTCATACAAAAAGATACCCATAGATTAAAGGTGAAAGGATGGGGAAAAACATACCATGCACATGGACTCAGCAAAAAAGCTGGAGTATCCATCCTCATTTCCGATAATGTGGACTTCAAGCCAAAGTTAGTCAGAAGGGATAAAGAAGGTCATTTCATACTGCTTAAGGGAAGCATAAATCAGCAAGATATAACAATCATAAACATCTATGCCCCAAACAGTGGCTCATCTATGTATGTCAAACAAATCCTTCTCAATTTCAGAAACCAAATAGACCACAACACAATAATACTAGGTGATTTTAACACGCCGCTCTCACCACTGGACAGATCTTCCAGACAAAAATTGAGCAAAGAAACCATAGATCTCAACAACACAATCAATAATTTAGACTTAACGGACATTTATAGAATATTCCATCCAACCAAGAGTGAATACACTTTCTTCTCAGCAGCACATGGATCCTTCTCTAAAATAGACCATATATTATGCCACAAAGCTAATGTTAGCAAATACAAGAAGATAGAGACACTAGCATGTATTCTATCAGATCATAATGGATTGAAGTTAGAAATAAATGAAAGAGTAAAACACAGAAACTATTCCAACATCTGGAGATTAAACAATATGCTATTATATGATGAATGGATAACAGAAGATATTAGGAAGGAAATTAAAAAATTCTTAGAGGTAAATGAGAACAAAGAAACATCATATCAAAATCTCTGGGACACTATGAAAGCAGTACTTAGAGGGAAATTTATTTCATGGAGCGCATTTAATAAAAGAAGTAAAACTCAACAAATAAACAACCTAACACTACAGCTCAAAGCCTTAGAAAAAGAAGAACAGAACAGCACCAAAAGTAGTAGAAGACAGGAAATAGTTAAACTCAGAGCTGAAATCAATGAAATTGAAACAAAAGAAACAATACAAAAAATTGACAAAATAAATAGTTGGTTCTTCGAAAAAATAAACAAAATTGATAAACCTTTAGCCACGCTAACAAAGAGAAGACGAGAGAAAACCCAAATCACTAAAATTCGGAATGAACAAGGAAATATCACAACAGACAGGATGGAAATACAAAACATAATTAGAAGCTATTTTGAAAATCTATACTCCAACAAAATAGAAAATTTCGAAGACATCAACAGGTTTCTAGAGACATATGAATTGCCTAAACTGAATGAGGAGGACATAAACAATTTAAATAGACCAATTTCAAGTACTGAAATAGAAGAGGTCATCAAAAGCCTACCAACAAAGAAAAGTCCGGGACCAGATGGGTTCTCAGCCGAGTTCTACAAAACCTTTAAGGAAGAGCTCATTCCAATACTTCTCAAAGTATTCCATAAAATAGAAGAGGAGGGAACCCTCCCAAACTCATTCTATGAAGCCAATATCACACTGATACCTAAACCAGACAGAGACTCATCAAGGAAAGAAAATTTCAGACCAATATCCTTAATGAACATCGACGCAAAAATTCTCAACAAAATTTTAGCAAATCGCATACAAAAACATATTAAAAAGATAGTGCACCATGATCAAGTGGGTTTCATCCCAGGGATGCAAGGTTGGTTCAACATCAGGAAATCAATAAACGTAATTCACCATATTAATAGACTTAAAGTCAAGAGTCACATGATTATTTCAATAGATGCAGAAAAAGCATTTGATAAAATACAGCACCCCTTCATGCTCAAAACACTAGAAAAAATAGGGATAGTGGGAACATTCCTTAATATTGTAAAGGCCATTTATGCTAAGCCCATGGCTAATATCATTCTAAATGGTGAAAAACTGAAAGCATTCCCCCTAAAAACTGGAACAAGGCAGGGATGCCCTCTTTCACCACTTCTATTCAACATCGTTCTTGAGACTCTGGCCAGAGCAATTAGACAAACCAAAGAAATTAAAGGGATACGAATTGGAAAAGAAGAACTCAAACTATCCCTGTTCGCTGATGACATGATTATATATTTAGAGGAACCTGGAAATTCCACCAGAAAACTCTTAGAACTCATAAGTGATTTCAGTAAAGTAGCAGGTTACAAGATCAATGCCCATAAATCCAACGCATTTTTATACATAAGTGATGAATCTTCAGAAAGAGAAATTAGGAAAACTACCCCATTCACAATAGCCTCGAAAAAAATAAAATACTTGGGAATCAATCTCACAAAAGAGGTGAAAGACCTCTACAATGAGAACTATACAACACTAAAGAAAGAAATTAAAGAACACCTTAGAAGATGGAAAGATCTTCCATGTTCTTGGATAGGAAGAATTAATATTGTCAAAATGGCCATACTACCTAAAGTGCTATACAAATTCAATGCAATTCCAATTAAAATCCCAATGACGTACCTTACAGAAATAGAGCAGGCAATTATGAAATTCATCTGGAAGAATAAGAAACCCAGAATAGCTAAAGCAATCCTTAGCAGGAAGAGTGAAACAGGGGGTATCGCAATACCAGATCTTCAACTCTACTACAAAGCAATAGTAACAAAAACGGCATGGTATTGGTACCAAAATAGAAAGGTAGATCAATGGTACAGAATAGAGGACACGGACACAAACCCAAATAAATACAATTTTCTCATACTAGACAAAGGGGCCAAAAATATGCAATGGAGAAAAGATAGCCTCTTCAACAAATGGTGCTGGGAGAATTGGAAATCCATATGCAACAGAATGAAACTAAACCCATATCTCTCACCATGCACGAAACTAAACTCAAAATGGATTAAGGACCTCGGAATCAGACCAGAGACCCTGCAGATTATAGAAGAAAAAGTAGGTCCAAATCTTCACCTTGTTGGTCTAGGACCAGACTTCCTTAACAGGACTCCCATAGCACAAGAAATAAAAGCTAGAATCAACCACTGGGATAGATTCAAACTAAAAAGCTTTCTCTCAGCAAAGGAAACTATCAGCAATGCGAAGAAAGAGCCTACAGAGTGGGAGAATATCTTTGCCAATCATACTTCAGATAGAGTACTAATCTCCAGAATCTATAAAGAACTCAAAAAACTCTACTCCAAGAATTCAAACAGTCCAGTCAACAAATGGGCTAAGGAAATGAATAGACACTTCACAGAAGAAGATCTACAAGCAATCAACAAACATATGGAAAAATGTTCAACATCTCTAGTAATAAGAGAAATGCAAATCAAAACCACCCTAAGATTCCATCTCACCCCAATTAGAATGGCGATTATCAAGAATACGAGCAACAACAGGTGTTGGCGAGGATGTGGGGAGAAAGGTACACTCATACACTGCTGGTGGGGCTGCAAATTAGTGCAGCCACTATGGAAAGCAGTGTGGAGATTCCTTAGAAAACTTGGAATGGAACCACCATTTGACCCAGCTATCCCACTCCTTGGCCTATACCCAAAGGACTTAAAATCTGCATACTACAGAAATACAGCCACATCAATGTTCATAGCTGCTCAATTCACAATAGCCAGACTGTGGAACCAACCTAGATGCCCTTCAATTGATGAGTGGATAAAGAAACTGTGGTATATATATACAATGGAATATTACTCAGCCATAAAGAATGATAAAATTATGACATTTGCAGGCAAATGGATGAAATTGGAGAATATCATGCTAAGTGAGATAAGCCAATCTCAAAAAGCCAAAGGACGAATGATATCGCTAATAAGTGGAGGTTGACACATAATGGGGGGGAGGGAAGGGTTAAAGTTAGGGTTAGGGAGGGGGGCAAGTATGGAGGAAGGAACTACTGTATAGAGGGTAAAGAGGGGTGGGAGGGGTGGGGGGAAGGGAAAAAATAACAGAATGAATCAAACAACATTGCTCTATGTAAATTTATGATTACACAAATGGTATGCCTTTACGCCATGTACAAACAGAGAAACAACATGTATCCCATTTGTTTACAATAAAAAAAAGAAAAAAAAAAAAGATTGTAATGGAAGATTCCCCTAGTGAGGGAATGTTAACGGAAGATTCCCCTAGAAAGGGAATGTAATGAAAGGCTGTCCCAAGAGACAGCAATGTCCTGTAGTAAATGAATATGTGTAAGTTGTTATTTGTATTACCTTTTCTTGTTTGGTTTCTGTTTGTTGTTGTTGTGGCAATATGGACATTAGTTCGTTTCTGTCTGACTTCCAAAAAAACAAAATTTCAAGAACAGTTAAGAGAAGGGGAAAGGATATTAGAAACTATAAAAGAAGAACAATCAAGTTGAGCTTCTGAAAGAGAAAGTAGATGTTCAGACCTCTGTGCCTCATCCAGAGCAGTATTAACTCCAGAGATGGGAGTACAACAATACCAACTTTGGTTGTCAGCCCATTACCTAAAGAAAGAGTGGGACTAGTTCTGGGGAGGAGATCTTCTGCTTTAAAAGGATTAAATATTGTCCCTGGAGATGTAGACCCTGATTTTACAGGAGGAATAAAAATCCTTGCTTCTTCACCAAGAGGTGTAGCAATAATAGCTCAGGGTGATTGCATAGCACAATTGTTGGTCTTACCCAGCTGCCATGATCAATATCCATCAAATAATATTATTAGGGGAAATAAAGGGTTAGGTTCCACTGGCCAAAATATGGTCATGTTAACATTGGATTTAAAAGATAGACCTATGACAAAGTTAGTGATAGAAGGCAAAAGTTTTGAGGGCTTATTAGATACTGGGGCTGACAAAAGTATTATCAAAATTACAGAATGGCCCAAAGCCTGGCCACTTCAACAGGCAGATCAGACTTTAAGGGGATTGGGTATGGCTTCCAATCCTAACAAAAGTGCAGCCATATTAAAATGAAAGGTGGCTAACCAGGAGATATGTTCTGATACTGCCCAACATAATGCAGTTGCAGGCAATTCTCAATGGAATCTAAACATGCTGAAAGGCCAAGGACCATATGAAGGTCAAGGTAATCAGATTAATTTCCACCCTGGTGTGTATCAACAAATTAACCCTCAACTTTTAATCTATCCTTATATGGATGATATTTTGTTAGCTCATAAGGAAAAACCTGTCTTAGAGCAATGTTATAAAGTCACTGGAAAGATGGGGCTTACATATTGCCATTAATAAAGTACAAATGACAGACACCAAAAACTTCCTGGGATCTATCATAAATGCAACTATGGTTAAACCTATAAAAATTGCCGTTTGGGTGGACAAACTAAGAACTTTAAATGATTTTCAAAAACTTTTGGGTGATATTAATTGGATTAGACCTTATCCTCTTCTCCAATTTTGGAATCAACATCCTATAATTTTCCCTAAAATCACCCGAAAAGAACCTATTATAGGAGCTACCCTTATATTTACTGATGGATCAAAAAATGGTATGGGTGCTATTACTATAGATAATGTCACAGAAACATCGCTGTTTAATACTCTATCTGCACAACAAACAGAACTATTAGTAGCTATAGTAGTATTCAAAACCTACCATGAGCCTTTTAACTTGTTCTCTGATAGAAAATATGTTGTTAATGCTATTCAAAATTTAGAATTAACTGGTCTGATTTCCTTCACCTCCACTATTACTAAATATTTACAATGCTTACAAAAACTTATCTGGGACAGAAACGATCCTTTTTTCATTGGGCACGTTCAGGCTCATACTGGCCTTCCAGGTCCTCTAAATTTACACAATGATTTAACAGACACGGCCACCAGAGACCCACATATCTTTGATGCACTTGAAAATGCAAAAACTTTTCATTCCAAATTTCACATAAATACTTCCACTCTACATGCACGCTATAAAATTACTAAGGCAACAGCTCAGGACATAGTCAAGTCTTGAACTAAATGTTCTACATTTATTCCTAACCCCTCATTAGCAGTAAATCCAAAAAGGCTTCAGCCCAATCATATTTGGCAAATGGATGTAACTCATTATTCAGAATTTGGAAAACTACAATTCTTTCATGTGTCTATTGATACCTTTCAGGATTTATTATGGCCTCTGCTCATACTGGAGAAAAAACCAAAGATGTAATAACACACTGTTTACACTCTTTCTCCATCCTGGGGGTTCCCAAACAAATTAAAACAGATAATGGTCCTGGATATATGTCCCTGGCCTTTAAACAATTTTATTCCACCTTTGGTATTCAACATGTCACAGGAATTCCCTATAATCCTACTGGACAAAGCATTGTTGAGTGTGCCTATTTAATGCTTAAAAACATGCTTTTTAAACAAAAAGGGGGAATAGGGGCCTCATACAGATCCCCAAAAGACAAATTATCTGTTGCCTTGTTCATCTTAAATTTTTAAAATCTTGATTCTGAGGGCTGATTGGCTGCTGACCATCATTCAGAGCCTAATAAAAAACATCTATCTCAAGTGCTCTGGAAGGACATTCTATCAGGACAATGGAAAGGCCCAGATCCGGTATTAATCTGGACCAGAGGGTCTGTTTGTGTTTTCCCACAGGATGCACAATCACCAATTTGGGTGTCGGAGAGATTGGTCAAGGTCTCAAAAGAGACCCCAAAACAGGAATAAGATGAGGAGGCTTCTCCTGCTGATGGTGTTGGAGATTTCTCACCAAGTTAATGGAGGAGACTCATGTGAACTATGGGGGATAGTAAAGATATGGCCCTATCCTGTACCCCTTACCAACTCTTCTATTCTATATCCTCCTGGATATACAATTGGCCACATTTCTCCAGTCTTCTGTTCAATGGAGAAAAGAATGGTTTGGATTTTTGTCCATGGGAGGTTTATTGTGTGTTGTATCTGTTCTGTGCATATAGTGTTTATACAAAATGTGTATACATCGGCGCAGAGAAACAGCCATTATTTGCCAAGCTCTCATCGCAATTGATGCTGGCTCATCCCTCCAAGTCTGGTTAAATATGCTGGACCGAGAGTCAAAGATGGGTAAGATTCATGGGGAGCTCATACCGACCTAAGACAGGAAATGAGGGCTAGAGCCTCATTGTCCAATGATGGGTAAGGATGTTGCTCTGCCGTGGACAACCTAAGACAGGCACAGTCTCTTTTATAAACAGAAAGGGGGAAATGTGGTGGGCGAGACCCAGGGCCCAGGATTACACCACATGCATCCAAAGATGGCAACTGGCAGAGAGCCAAAGGGCGTGTTGAATGCACCTTGAGAAAAACAGGAAGTGTTTACTATTGGCTGTATGATAATTAGTTCAGTTGCTTAGCGTGTGGACAGATATATCTTACATGTATGCTTGAGCTCATGATCGCTTGACCTTTAATAGGATTGGATGGACATATCTGGTTACAATTGCATATGCATGAGACTGCTTATATATTGAGGGTGTTATCCGAATAAAGCGGAAGCTGCTTCATGACCTTCTGAAGAGTCCGTGTCATTTTGTCCTGCTGGTCAGCGGCAAGCGGCAAGGAAGGAACTATATTCTAGAATTGTGAATGAGCAGGACTTTGCTTTATCCCTATGACTGCTCTGTGTTTATGCTCAATTTGCATCCTATTAATATTTTGGTCTTTCTTGGAATACTTGTATGACTTTAAAAAGTCCATGTTGAAGGACAAAATGGAAAGTTGTATTCATAACAACTTCTTGATTGGAGGTTCATGTATGTTTCATATTCAAATATATCACTCCATCCATTAGTAATTTTTATCTTGTTTATAGTAGCCTGTTTTTCAGCATTCTCTTTAGATAGCAGCTTTGGTTTTTATTACAGGGTGAAAACAGTTATTGAATGGTGCTTTGCTTAATAAAGGAAGTTCAAATTCCTAACTGACCCAACTGATATAAACAGAGTTTGCCAATTAATAGGAATAAATTTGCCAAGGAGCACTCCTGTTTATTATATTTGATATTTTAGTATCTACAATTTTGCTTTTCTTTGTACCCCTTAAAAAGTGTGATTGTTTTGTATATTGTTTTCCCAACTTAACTGTATCATTCAGTAACTCTCAGCTACTAGCAGTTTTACTGGGGCTCCTATGAGATTCTGGTTTTAAGATATTTTTGTCATCTACTTATCTGTGATGGAAGAAGAAATGAATATTTTTATAAACTAGCATATCCAAAATATTGTGTTTCTGTGCATGCACACATTCCTGTCATCACAAACACAAATTTCTACAAAATCAGTCCAATTGATAAAATTGGTGAAGAATGTTCACTGCAGACTATGACACCTAAAGCCAGGTCCTCCTCTATCATTTGTTAGGCTTAGGTCTCACAATCATCGAGGCCCACAGACTATATGTTCAAATGTTTTTAACTTGCAGCCAGGCACAGTGCCACATGCCAGAGACTTAGCAGGCTGAGGCAGGAGGATCGGGAGTTCAAAGCTAGCCTCAGCACTTTATTGAGGCCCTAATTAACTCAATAAGACCCTGTCTCAAGACAAAGTAAAAAGGGCTCGGGATGTGCCTCAGTGGCTAAACACCCTTGGTTCTATCCCTAGTGCTAAATAAATAAATAAATAAATAAATAAATAAATAAATAAATAAATAAAACAATACTTTTAAATTGAAAATTAAATTCAACAAATGCTTGTAAGACATAAATTTTAAGAAACTACATTCTGTTTTCCTGATTTTCAAATAAGTTTCCCTGACAGAGAGCCACACTCCAGATTTACATTCATTTAACTTTTGAGGGTTTCAATTTTTACCCGGTATTTAGGGTACAGAAGGTAAGAAAGAAAATGGCATGCAGCTTATACATTCTTCTTTTCCAACAATAAGTATTTTCTACTGATACTTTAATGAACATTTTGGGCCCTTTTACATAAGCAAATGGTCACATCCCTTGGCTATCTCTTGACTACCAAAGTGCTGATGGCCACCCTCACAGTTCCCTAACTGGCAAAAGCTTAGCAATTTGTAGTTCTTCTCACGTAAAGAATTCAAAATAGCAACATCGTTCAAGTAGACATGTCTATTGAGCCTGCCTTGCATGGAATCTGATCAGTCCTGTTAAAGCTCCAAACATCAATCTTTCATAAGTGTTAAGCTGGAGATACCTTTTCTTTTGTACCTGGAACCACAGGTGTGGAAATAGAACAGAGGAGAACAAGAAGAGCAAAGTAGATTCCCTTCTGAGATTGCTTATATCCTGCTGGTGTGATGTGTTGACAGATCTGACTCCATGAGAATTTTATAGGCCAGACTCTAAGGGAAATGACTAAACAGACTCCATTTTGCTCTGAGACTCCATGTTATGTAGGAAATAAGCTTCTCCCATGGGAATACCCCACTTCTGTGCCCATAATCAGTTACTTGGTGTGACATGTTTAATAATATACAATGGCAACTCCTATGTAGTAAAGAATTGCTCTCTTTTTATTCCTATTCCTCCTAAACAATGTACCATGTGAACAGCGATTGTGTGGATGGGATGTAGCAACCATTCTTTAGTTTGTACCTAGGTAAGGGTCATTTTGACCCACTTCCCCTCTGTCAATGATCTCATGATGTTAATGTGTAATTTTTAATCATAGCAACAGACACTTATGATTAATGTGATTTTTAGTATAAGAACCCCTATAACCCTGTGGTCAGGGCTGTTCTCCCAATTGCCATTTTTTGGGGCATTGTGTGAGACAGTCAGCAGCTGGCTTAATAAAGACTCTCAAATTTGGACTTTTCAGTGGTGATCCGTCTGTTCTTAAGTTGTGCCCTTATGGGTTACTTAGGAATATCAGCGCTACCATTCTCAACAGCAGAGATATCCAATTTCTCACCAACATTTCATGCAAACCCTCAGTCTTACTGATACAAAGTACAAAACTAGTGCAAACTGCAACACTGTTCTTTACAACACTAGTCACAAAGCAGCACATTGATCAGCATGTTTTATGACTACCAGAGGTCAAAGTCATGCAGGTTCATTGCTTATTTCAGCAAAACTGCTGAAGCCAATTCCAGACATGGTGGAAGCAACCACAGCACTTTGCATTTTTATTTCTCTATGCAAGTGGCACATCACATGTATTTCTCTAATTACTGCACTATTTGATAAGATTCATCACATTGTCTCTAACAATTCACTGGTTAGTCTCCACATCTTTCCCCTTTTCAGTCAATTTTAAAATTAGATAGGTAAGTTGTATCATCTCAAAATGTAAAGTAAGCACACAAAAAAAGTAAAACAAATACATTTGGGGTTTAAGGGAAGAAAGATTGAAATTATGGCTTAATTTTGGGAGACTGGACTTTTTTCAATATTAAAAAAGTTTTTTCACATTTGTCTAAATCTTTCTTAATTCATTCATTAATAAGTATACACTTCTGCACAAAAGGGCAAAAAAAGTCTTCCATTGGTTTATTCTTAGGTGCTTCATGTTTCTGTTGCAATTAGTATTATTTTGGAACACAGTTTAAAAAACAATATTACTAAAATATACAAATATGACTGATGAATATTTACATTACAAGTCAATTCCATAAACTTGCCAAACTTTCTTAGGAATTCTAGTATTGTATCCTGGGATTTCTACATAAGCATTGACATTATATAAATAGCATGAGTTTTTTTTGTTGTTGTTGTTTTCTTTTTCTCCTTTTGAAAATGATCATTTTCTGTACTTGTTCCTTCAAATAACCATATAACTTGAAATACTTGCCAGAAGTTCCATCATAATATTGAAATGAAAATATAAATTAATGATGGTGGATATACTTGAATTGTATTTATTCTGAAAGGAAAATCTTTAATTGTTTCATAATTATTTTATTTTGTTTACTATAATTCTATATTTTTAGACAAATATTTGTCTAGAAAATTCATTTGTATTATTAGATATTTTTTCTGCATTTTTTTCTTCAGTGTTTGTGATATATTATTTAATTGAGTATTTTTCAATGGAATGTTACCAATATACTTTCAGCAAAACAGAAATAACAAAAACTAGGTATTCTTTTTTAAAAGACCTTAAGAGTAGAATTGACATATTGGTAACCTGCACAAATGTGAAATGAAGAACTTCACACAATGCCACATTATACCTGAGAAAGCATTATCACAGTCAAGATGATGAATATATTTCTCACTCAAAGAAGACTTTACTTGGACAATTTTGAAGTCTTTTTATCTGCTTCTTACTCACCATTTTGTTACATCTCCTGAGAATAACTGTCTCACTAGATTAGTTTACCATAACCCTACTGATAAAAAATCAGCATGTGATAATTACCTGTTTTCAAAACTAAGTACATCTACTCTGGCAGGACACTCTATGACTAGAGACACCAACTAAAGAGGACGAACTGTGGGAACAGACTAGGGGCAGGTTTGGGTGGGCCAGGGCTCCATCTACAGCATGACATCAGGACATTTACTCCACATGATGGTCCATTGTTTCACTGTGTCTAAAGATTAATCTCACTTCAGAGGCAGTATTGATTATACTTTAGAGGATGTAGATAAATACATTCTCTAGGGAATAGTCACCATTTCAGAGGGTCTGGCAACAGATTCTTCTGGAAAAGACCTGAGGAAACTTAAATATTGCTTTTGTATCTTCACTGTACACTGACAAATGGGTAATATGAGCAAAAATTATAATTCAATTTTGGGCATATTTGATTTTACTATGCATCCATTTATTTAAATTTTAAAATGGTGCTCCATATTCATTTAACCCCAAAGGGATTAAAAAATACTTTTCTTTGATAGATCTGACAACAAGTGAAATGAAAATAAAGGAAGAATGATATGATGAAATATTATAAACAATGAGAAAGTAAAATGAATTTAAGAAGAAGAAACATGAGTAATAATGCAGTAATGCAATGATAATTGATTACATTTAATTTAATTGAAACATTAACCCCAAATGGAGAGATAATGAGATAAGTCATTACTACCAAAATTCTAAAATTATCAAAATTGAAATACCTTGGAATTTCTTTCTTTTTTTTTTTTTTTATTGTAAACAAATGGGATACATGTTGTTTCTCTGTTTGTACATGGCGTAAAGGCATACCATTTGTGTAATCATAAATTTACATAGAGCAATGTTGTTTGATTCATTCTGTTATTTTTTTCCCTTCCCCCCACCCCTCCCACCCCTCTTTACCCTCTATACAGTAGTTCCTTCCTCCATACTTGCCCCCCTCCCTAACCCTAACTCTAACCCTTCCCTCCCCCCCATTATGTGTCAACCTCCACTTATTAGCGATATCATTCGTCCTTTGGCTTTTTGAGATTGGCTTATCTCACTTAGCATGATATTCTCCAATTTCATCCATTTGCCTGCAAATGTCATAATTTTATCATTCTTTATGGCTGAGTAATATTCCATTGTATATATATACCACAGTTTCTTTATCCACTCATCAATTGAAGGGCATCTAGGTTGGTTCCACAGTCTGGCTATTGTGAATTGAGCAGCTATGAACATTGATGTGGCTGTATTTCTGTAGTATGCAGATTTTAAGTCCTTTGGGTATAGGCCAAGGAGTGGGATAGCTGGGTCAAATGGTGGTTCCATTCCAAGTTTTCTAAGGAATCTCCACACTGCTTTCCATAGTGGCTGCACTAATTTACAGCCCCACCAGCAGTGTATGAGTGTACCTTTCTCCCCACATCCTCGCCAACACCTGTTGTTGCTCGTATTCTTGATAATCGCCATTCTAATTGGGGTGAGATGGAATCTTAGGGTGGTTTTGATTTGCATTTCTCTTATTACTAGAGATGTTGAACATTTTTCCATATGTTTGTTGATTGCTTGTAGATCTTCTTCTGTGAAGTGTCTATTCATTTCCTTAGCCCATTTGTTGACTGGACTGTTTGAATTCTTGGAGTAGAGTTTTTTGAGTTCTTTATAGATTCTGGAGATTAGTGCTCTATCTGAAGTATGATTGGCAAAGATATTCTCCCACTCTGTAGGCTCTTTCTTCGCATTGCTGATAGTTTCCTTTGCTGAGAGAAAGCTTTTTAGTTTGAATCTATCCCAGTGGTTGATTCTAGCTTTTATTTCTTGTGCTATGGGAGTCCTGTTAAGGAAGTCTGGTCCTAGACCAACAAGGTGAAGATTTGGACCTACTTTTTCTTCTATAATCTGCAGGGTCTCTGGTCTGATTCCGAGGTCCTTAATCCATTTTGAGTTTAGTTTCGTGCATGGTGAGAGATATGGGTTTAGTTTCATTCTGTTGCATATGGATTTCCAATTCTCCCAGCACCATTTGTTGAAGAGGCTATCTTTTCTCCATTGCATATTTTTGGCACCTTTGTCTAGTATGAGAAAATTGTATTTATTTGGGTTTGTGTCCGTGTCCTCTATTCTGTACCATTGATCTACCTTTCTATTTTGGTACCAATACCATGCCGTTTTTGTTACTATTGCTTTGTAGTAGAGTTGAAGATCTGGTATTGCGATACCCCCTGTTTCACTCTTCCTGCTAAGGATTGCTTTAGCTATTCTGGGTTTCTTATTCTTCCAGATGAATTTCATAATTGCCTGCTCTATTTCTGTAAGGTACGTCATTGGGATTTTAATTGGAATTGCATTGAATTTGTATAGCACTTTAGGTAGTATGGCCATTTTGACAATATTAATTCTTCCTATCCAAGAACATGGAAGATCTTTCCATCTTCTAAGGTGTTCTTTAATTTCTTTCTTTAGTGTTGTATAGTTCTCATTGTAGAGGTCTTTCACCTCTTTTGTGAGATTGATTCCCAAGTATTTTATTTTTTTCGAGGCTATTGTGAATGGGGTAGTTTTCCTAATTTCTCTTTCTGAAGATTCATCACTTATGTATAAAAATGCGTTGGATTTATGGGCATTGATCTTGTAACCTGCTACTTTACTGAAATCACTTATGAGTTCTAAGAGTTTTCTGGTGGAATTTCCAGGTTCCTCTAAATATATAATCATGTCATCAGCGAACAGGGATAGTTTGAGTTCTTCTTTTCCAATTCGTATCCCTTTAATTTCTTTGGTTTGTCTAATTGCTCTGGCCAGAGTCTCAAGAACGATGTTGAATAGAAGTGGTGAAAGAGGGCATCCCTGCCTTGTTCCAGTTTTTAGGGGGAATGCTTTCAGTTTTTCACCATTTAGAATGATATTAGCCATGGGCTTAGCATAAATGGCCTTTACAATATTAAGGAATGTTCCCACTATCCCTATTTTTTCTAGTGTTTTGAGCATGAAGGGGTGCTGTATTTTATCAAATGCTTTTTCTGCATCTATTGAAATAATCATGTGACTCTTGACTTTAAGTCTATTAATATGGTGAATTACGTTTATTGATTTCCTGATGTTGAACCAACCTTGCATCCCTGGGATGAAACCCACTTGATCATGGTGCACTATCTTTTTAATATGTTTTTGTATGCGATTTGCTAAAATTTTGTTGAGAATTTTTGCGTCGATGTTCATTAAGGATATTGGTCTGAAATTTTCTTTCCTTGATGAGTCTCTGTCTGGTTTAGGTATCAGTGTGATATTGGCTTCATAGAATGAGTTTGGGAGGGTTCCCTCCTCTTCTATTTTATGGAATACTTTGAGAAGTATTGGAATGAGCTCTTCCTTAAAGGTTTTGTAGAACTCGGCTGAGAACCCATCTGGTCCCGGACTTTTCTTTGTTGGTAGGCTTTTGATGACCTCTTCTATTTCAGTACTTGAAATTGGTCTATTTAAATTGTTTATGTCCTCCTCATTCAGTTTAGGCAATTCATATGTCTCTAGAAACCTGTTGATGTCTTCGAAATTTTCTATTTTGTTGGAGTATAGATTTTCAAAATAGCTTCTAATTATGTTTTGTATTTCCATCCTGTCTGTTGTGATATTTCCTTGTTCATTCCGAATTTTAGTGATTTGGGTTTTCTCTCGTCTTCTCTTTGTTAGTGTGGCTAAAGGTTTATCAATTTTGTTTATTTTTTCGAAGAACCAACTATTTATTTTGTCAATTTTTTGTATTGTTTCTTTTGTTTCAATTTCATTGATTTCAGCTCTGAGTTTAACTATTTCCTGTCTTCTACTACTTTTGGTGCTGTTCTGTTCTTCTTTTTCTAAGGCTTTGAGCTGTAGTGTTAGGTTGTTTATTTGTTGAGTTTTACTTCTTTTATTAAATGCGCTCCATGAAATAAATTTCCCTCTAAGTACTGCTTTCATAGTGTCCCAGAGATTTTGATATGATGTTTCTTTGTTCTCATTTACCTCTAAGAATTTTTTAATTTCCTTCCTAATATCTTCTGTTATCCATTCATCATATAATAGCATATTGTTTAATCTCCAGATGTTGGAATAGTTTCTGTGTTTTACTCTTTCATTTATTTCTAACTTCAATCCATTATGATCTGATAGAATACATGCTAGTGTCTCTATCTTCTTGTATTTGCTAACATTAGCTTTGTGGCATAATATATGGTCTATTTTAGAGAAGGATCCATGTGCTGCTGAGAAGAAAGTGTATTCACTCTTGGTTGGATGGAATATTCTATAAATGTCCGTTAAGTCTAAATTATTGATTGTGTTGTTGAGATCTATGGTTTCTTTGCTCAATTTTTGTCTGGAAGATCTGTCCAGTGGTGAGAGCGGCGTGTTAAAATCACCTAGTATTATTGTGTTGTGGTCTATTTGGTTTCTGAAATTGAGAAGGATTTGTTTGACATACATAGATGAGCCACTGTTTGGGGCATAGATGTTTATGATTGTTATATCTTGCTGATTTATGCTTCCCTTAAGCAGTATGAAATGACCTTCTTTATCCCTTCTGACTAACTTTGGCTTGAAGTCCACATTATCGGAAATGAGGATGGATACTCTAGCTTTTTTGCTGAGTCCATGTGCATGGTATGTTTTTCCCCATCCTTTCACCTTTAATCTATGGGTATCTTTTTCTATGAGGTGAGTCTCTTGCAGGCAACATATTGTTGGATCTTTCTTTTTAATCCAGTCTGCCAGTCTATGTCTTTTGATTGATGAATTCAGGCCATTAACATTCAGGGTTATTATAGAGAAATGATTTGGTTTCCCGGTCATTTGGTTCATTTTTAAAATTTTGTTTATTTATTTGTTTGACACAACTTGTTTCCTCCTTTATTTGACAATTCCTTTAGGATAATTCCTCCCTTTGCTGATTTGCTTCTTTGTTTTTCATCTCTTCCTCATGGAATATTTTGTTGAGAATGTTCTGTAATGCTGGCTTTCTTTTTGTAAATTCTTTTAGCTTTTGTTTATCATGGAAGGATTTTATTTCATCGTCAAATTTGAAGGTAAGTATTGCTGGGTATAAGATTCTTGGTTGGCATCCATTTTCTTTCAGGGCTTGAAAAATGTTGTTCCAGGACCTTCTAGCTTTTAGGGTCTGGATTGAAAAATCTGCTGATATGCGTATTGGTTTCCCCCTGAATGTAATTTGGTTCTTTTCTCTCACAGCCTTTAAAATTCTGTCTTTATTTTGTATGTTAGGTATTTTCATTATAATGTGCCTTGGTGTGGGTCTGTTGTAATTTTGTGTATTTGGAGTCCTGTAAGCCTCTTGAACTTGATTTTCCATTTCATTCTTCAGATTTGGGAAATTTTCTGATATTATTTCATTGAATAGGTTGTTCATTCCTTTGGCTTGTTTCTCTAGGCCTTCCTCAATCCCAATAATTCTTAAATTTGGCCTTTTCATGATATCCCATTGTTCTTGTAGATTCTGTTCATGATTTCTTACCATCTTCTCTGTTTGTTCAGCTTTGTTTTCAAGGTTAAATATTTTGTCTTCAATGTCTGAGGTTCTGTCTTCCAGGTGTTCTATCCTATTGGATATGCTTTCTATGGAGTTCTTAATTTGGTTTATTGTTTCCTTCATGTCAAGGATTTCTGTTTGGTTTTTTTTCAATATCTCTAACTCTTTATTGAAATGATCTTTTGCCTCCTGTATTTGCTCTTTTAACTGTCGATTGGTGCGATCAATCAATGCTTGCATTTGCTCTTTCATCTCATCATTCAATGCTTGCATTTGCTCTTTCATCTCCTCGTTTGCTTCTCTGATCATTTTAATTATGTACATTCTGAACTCCTTTTCTGTCATTTCTTCTGCCATGCTGTCATTGGGTTTTATTGATGTAACATCTAGATTTGTTTGCAGCATTTTCTTTCCTTGTTTTCTCATGTTGTTCAGATATCAGTGGACCGCTGAGATATTGCAGATTTCCTCTGTTGATTTACAATGACCCTGAAGATTTCTATATATATCCCCTCTTAGCCTTCAGTAGGCTGAAGTCTTGGAGGAGGTTGATAATGCGGTGCTCCACAAGGAAGCTGCCTCTCTAGGAGTGGTGGCCTTCAGGTGGGGTATATTCCCTGCTAGTGGGCAGAGGTGCCTCCACTTGTTGACCAATGGTCATCCAAAGGGGACCTAGGCTGTGGGCTGAGGCAAGGCCTGTTTGGGCCTGTGTCTCTGGTTTTACCGTCCTTGTGGGGAAACCTCACCCAGCAGGGAAGACTCACCCGGTGGGGAGGTCTCGCTGGTCAGTTTCCTCCTAGAGGTTCCCCTCAATTTACAGCTACTGCCTGGGCTGGGCTGCCTTCCTCTGCAAAGTTTCCAGGGGCCCGGCCCTACCTCCTGGGCCTGGGAGCCTCACCCTTCGCAGATGAATCTCCTTAGGCTGCCCCTCCTCAGAGAATTTGCCCATAGGCCTGGAACCTTCGCTCCGCCCTAAGCCTGTCTCTGTGCGGCTCTTCCACCCAGAAGCCTCCTAGATCCTGGGACCCCGTTCTGCACCTAATCGCCTGGCTGCATGGCCCCTCCTCTGAGCAGCCACCTGTGGCCCCGAACAATCGCTCTGAGTCCCAGAGACCCGCCACAGGCCTCTTCCTCCAGACAGCCGCCCAGTATGCCGGTGCGGTCACTAGGAGTCCAAGAAACTCACTTCGTGCCTCCTCCTCCCACCAACCACCCGTAGCCCGGGGCAATCAATCACTCCGAGTCGAAGTGACCCTGCCCGTTCCTCCTCCTTCTCCAGATAACCCCCCGGGTGTTCAGGAGCAGTCCCTCTGAGTGGCTCTGAATCCACGTGACCCGCTGCACGGGTCCTCTGGGCACCGCCCGGAGCTCTGGTGTGGCCCCTCAAGACCAAGCGTCCCACCACGCTTCTCCTCCAGGCAGCCCCCCTGTGTTCAGGAGCTGTCACTTTAAGACCAAACAACTCACCACTCGCCTTCTCCTCTGAGCAGCCGCCTGGAGCGCTAATGCAGTCACTGCGAGTCCAAAGGACCCGCCGCGCTCCTCCTTCTCCTCCTTCTCCTACTCCTCCGGGCAGGCCCCGGGGTTCAGAAGTGGTCAGAGTCCAAACAGCTCGCCACGCAGCCCCTTCTCTGGCAACCGCCTGTAGCTCCCGTGTAGTCACCCGAATCCAAGCGGCCGCTCCTCTTCCTCCTCGTCCTCAGGGCAGGCCCCGGTGTTCAGAAGCGTCGTTCTGATTCCAAACAGCTCGCCGCGCGGCTTCTCCTCTGGCAACCGCCTGCAGCTCTGGCGCAGTCTCTCCGAATCCAAGTGGCCACGCTCCTCTCCTCCTCCTCAGGGCAGGCCCCGGTGTCCTGAGTCCACACAGTTCTCCCCGCCACTCCTCCCCCGGGCAGCCGCCGGAGCCCCAGTGGCTGCTCCGAGTCCCAGCGCTGTGCCGAGCGGCCTCCTCTATGGCGCTCCAGCGGGGGGAGGGGCGTCTCGCCGGCAGTTCTGCTTCACAAAGTTTCCTGCGTTCCGGGACCCCCGTCCCATCCGGGATGCCCCCCCAGGGGGTGAGAGTCACCCGGCTACTTTGAGTTGGTCCCAAGCGTCTCAATATCTCCTCTCTTGAATCCTGAGTTCTGGAGCAACACGTAATGCAGCCACCCTCTAGGCCGCCATCTTGAAAACCTCCCCATTACAATCTTAAGGCAACTGTTTCCCCAAATAGGGAAACCTTCTCGTTAATTATGCTAGCAAAACTGCCTTTTACTTACCTGAGCACTCACCACTCCCCGAATGGGCCACCACTTGCTGCTTGCCACCGACCAGTGGGACAAAATGACACGTACTCTTCAAAAGTTCATGAAGCAGCTTCCGCTTTATTCAGATAACACCCTTAATATATAAGCAGTATCATGCATATGCAATTGTAACCAGATATGTCCATCCAATCCTATTAAAGGTCAAGTGATCACGAGCTCAAGCATACATGTAAGATATATCTGTCCACACGCTAAGCAACTGAACTAATTATCATACAGCCAATGGTAAACACTTCCTGTTTTTCTCAAGGTGCATTCAACACGCCCTTTATCTCTCTGCCAGTTGCCATCTTTGGATGCATGTGGCGTAACCCTGGGCCCCGGGTCTCACCCGCCACACTTCCTGAGATTTGAAAGTGATACATGATATAAGTGTCCCCAATGGCAGGGTAGAAGAGGTGCTCCTGACCTATGAAATAAAGAAGAAACAGACTGCGACTCTCAAGGATCAGTGTGTGTGTGTGTGTGTGTGTGTGTGTGTGTGTTGTTTTGTTATTCTTTAATTCTTAAATATTCCCCCAAATCTCATGTGTTCAAGGCTTCTTTCTCAAGGCAGCAGTGTTCAGAAAAGGAGGGGCATTTGGAAGGTGAATGTGTCATGAGGGCTCTAACTTTATAGGTGGATTAATCTACTGAAGTATGCATAATTTAAGGGCTGTTGGAAAGGGAGTTGGAAACTTTGAGTTGGGGCCTACTTGGTGTTCAAAGATCTGGATGGTGAGATTTTGAAGCCTATTTCTTCTGCACAGCTCCTCTCCTCTCAATCTCAGTATTCCTCCCCACATTCTACTTTTCTCAATAATCTCTATCTCTATCTCTATCTCTATTTCCATCATCTCTCTCTCCCTGATTGCCATGAGGGAGCTTCTTTGCTGTACCATGATTTATACCTTGCCATAGGCCCAAATAATGGGTCCAAATGACCATGATTTGAAACCTCTGAAACTGAGAACCAAAATATATAAAGCATTCCTCTAAGTTATTTTACCCAAATATATGGTCATAGTGACAGAACACTTGCTAACACATAAATATGTGTGTACACACAGAGACATACATATGTATCTTTATATCTATATCAATAACTGTATTATGTATCTATCTATCATCTGTATAAGTTTACAAGAGAATTTGCTCATGTAATTATAGGGTCTAAGAAGTACCATGATCATCTGAATTTTCTGGAAGTTTGTAACCCATGAAATACTCTAGCACAACTCATTCTTATTATTTAAATATGTACCACTGGGGATCCAATGTACATTTCTAAAGCAAGAGACGATGATTTGAAGTGTCCCAGTTTAAGCAGTAAAACAGGAAAAGGAAGAAGGAAGGAGGAAGGAGGAGAAAGAAGGAAGAATAAAGAAGGAAGAAGAAGTGGAAGAAGGGGAGGAGGAGAATAATTTTACCCTATTTGTTTACTCTTTTCAGGCCCTCTGTGGTTTGGATAATGTCCAACAACACTAAGAAAAGAAGTCTACTTTCCTGAATCCACTGATTCACATGCTAACATCATCAGAAAATATCCTCACAGAAATAATGTTTAACCTGTGTACCCAATGCCTTAAAAATTCACACATAAAAGTATGAACTGTGGTTATCTAAATATGGATAGATACAAAATGATTAGACATATGGGTTTTTGCTCATACACATATTTCCTAGTTCTTTGACAGCTAGTGCCCAGAAAAAAATGAAATCTTAGTATCCATGAGTATACTTATCAGGCAAATCTTGATTTTCAAACACTTCATTCCAATAAAAATACACCAAAACTTATTCAGTCAAAAGACAGTACTAAATAAATTTGGTTAAATTTCTAGTTGGCTTTTATGTACATTTCATCAATCAGGACAGTTGCAGTTCTACCCAATAGAACAAGATGTCTCAACAGGTAATGGCAGAATAGTGGGTTTGTAAGGTAAATAAAAGGAAGGAATGAAAAAAAAAAATCCTATTTGATTGTTGAACAAGTTGTTTCAGATTGCCATTTTATGAAGTTTAAACCATATGAGATTTCATTATTACACTGGCTCAAACAAATTGGAATTACTTCTTTCTGGGAACAATTTGTCTGTTTGGGATTTTCTGCTTTCTTGATGCTTCAGTCTGATGATTCAGCATTTAACATGATTGACTCCATTTTAATTTTGTCTTATCTACTGGGGCCAAGTCCAGGAGCTCATTCTAAAACAATGGCCTTCCACAACTTTTTTTTAACACTAATAAAATGGGCTGACTCTACAGTGACGTTAGGGAAGACTAAAAGAAGGGCCAAATGCCAAATAAGGGTCTAAAACTAGAGACAAAATCATTTAAATCTATGATGTGTTTCAGAACTCACTGTATTTTGAAACAAAAAAAAGAATTTTAAATATTTTTATTCCTAAGGCATTTATAACTAAAACAGAACAGAAGGGCTACATTTAATGATTAACTGATAATAGCAACTTTTGCGTAGGAGAATCTGAAACTGAATATTGCATTAGGAGTATTAGAGAACTGTCTCACTTTCACTAAATGACTACTAATATCCTGGTGTGGCAGATCTTTGAAGGTACTAATAGATACTACTTAAAGTCAATGTAAGAGAAATCTATGAAGTAGTTTATCTTTGTAGTACACATTAATAATATCAGGAAAATACACAGATGAATAGTATGTCTTATCAGAGTTACTTGTAAAACCTTAAAGTTTAGAGAGCAAAACTATTAAGAGAGCAAGACTATTAAGTCTACATTGTTCTTACATTTATTTATACTCTCAAAAGATGTCCCATTTGATACCCCATCTCTGTTATTTTTTTCTCTTTAAACTGTAAACGTTGTTTTAAATGAGTAGTCTTCTTAAATTAGTAGCTAAACATAGATATAACTTTGAAGAGACAATAAAATGTAAAGACACACAGTCATTGCAACCTTAGCTTAAAAAGGTCTATTACAGAATGTGAGAGACAATTTTATCCTTTTACTACCAGCTCAATTAGTTGTAGAGCGTATGCAGTGAGAAAATATTATCTTTTCTTCAAATGAGAATTTAACCAAAATATCTTGCAATGTCCTTTCCTTCTGTTTCTACCAGATATAATTAGTATCTCAGCAATATGAATTTGGTAACCCAAGTCTGGGAACAGGATGCAGCAGAAGAGGTTACTTGGAGGTTACTTTCTGGAATATTAATCAAACAAATCACCCAAATACTAGTTTGAGAATTTATCTATTAGCTCCAAAT
>NW_027632384.1:0-9796 GCF_902686455.1 Sciurus vulgaris
GCAACACAATTTTTTTTCCTTCTTTCACCTTAAGGAACTCTTCAGAAATATAGCTAGTAACTGGGGGTAAATACTAGGAGATTACATGGTGCAAAAAAGCTCACCACAGGTCCACTGTCTGAGTATGACTCAGGAAAGAAAAGAAATAAATCTAAAAGCCTTATAAGAAATTGAAAAAAATTATGTAACTATTTCTAAAAATAAATGTCCTTTGTTGCTATCTTATCTTGTTGCTACCACAATATCTTTCAGTAAAAAATAAATTATGTACGAATATTTTTAGAATTTGACAAATCTTATCCCATATGATTTTGAATCGAACTTCAAAATCCAGACAATGGAATTCATGATTCATTGTCAGAAACATACCAAGAAAAGAAAAAAATAAATAAAACTTCAAGGAAGAGGAGTGGATGTTTTTGTGAATTTGTCATTCAACAATTTACTTACCAAATGATATGAGAAAATATATTCATTTACCTGCAGTCAAAGGGAAGAGAGATTTTTCTTATCAATTTTTTTGTTAGACTTTCCAAGATAAGCCCTAGAATTCCATTTGAAATAACCTCCTAATATAAAACAGAGAAGAAACCTACAATACATACACAGGGGAAGAAAAAATAAAAATAAAAATCTTTAATAATTAAAAGTAGAACAATTTTTTTTCCCCTGAAATCATACTCTATCTGCCCTTTTGGATTTTTTTTTATCTTTGAAGCCAGAAACCACAATAGAAAAACAAGTTTGAGAGCCTCAAACTGCCAATTTATTCAGAATATAGCTAAGTGTTCAATAATCACAAAGGATTCAACAACTTTAGACATTAGAGAAATATAAAATAAAATCCCATCATAGACAAAATTAAACAGTATTGATGAAGATATAAAACAAGTGAATTCTCATAAACTCAAGAGGAGTTTAAGTTATTATCTATTTGTGGAAAAATGTTTTTCTATTGCAGATACATGATACTCCCCACCACAGACACTTACTGAAATTACAGCCCTAGTGACCATGATAACCTGTAAGAACACAATCATACTTGTCCAAACACTTGAAAACCAGAAGGATGATTCAAGAGGATGTACATCTTGGAAAAGATAAATAATAATTTGTGGAAAATAATGTTCCTAGGGACCAGTCACATTTTTGGTTATAGTTTATCCAGCTTAAAATAATACAAAATGCCATGTTTAAGTTTTATATAGGTACCATATGCATGTAGCTTTCATATTATACATTTATAGAAAGAAAATATATAGAACTTATAAGAAAACAAAAATCATCAGAAGCAAAAAGACTCAAACATCCCATGTGTAGATGATAAAACATCATTACAAAGTTGACATTTTCACCCAAATTAACCTACAATATATTCCTATCAAAATTGCTCTGTACCTATGTGAATATGTCACAGTGAATTCTACCTTTATGTGTATCTATAAAGCAGTAACTTAGAGTTCTAAAATTCATCCACAAAGTTAAATATATATAAATTTAAGAAAATTTTCAATTATAAGAAAAAAAGTACTTATCATTAATAAAATCCATACATGAATCCATATGTATGTAAAAATTAAAAATTATGTATTTAATTGCAATAGAAAAGTCTAGAAAAAACAAACCATTGAAGGAGTTAAAATTTAAGTGCACATAATTAAAGCACAGAATCTGTAGTCTAGCAAATGAACTTAGAAAAAGAAACAAAGAGGGACAGGCCTGAGGCCTGAACATACCTAAACAAGCCTAAAATAAGACTGCCAAATCATCAAAAACTAACTGGCCATGGACGATAAACAATCTCCACAAGGCCATGGACCATCTGGTGTCACCCACTTTCCCCCTTTTTCCCTTTTCTTTAAGGTTAACTTGACCGCCTGCTAACCAAAATAAGCTGCCCCACCACATTGCTGGAATGACAATTTGCACGTACTACTTGCTGATGTAATCAATGTAGTCATGTGCCCACTTATGTTTGAATCAACCAATTATGTGTACCCGCGCCAAACTCCCTAACTTTTCCTATATAAACCCCTGATTTCTGAGCCTCGGGGTCAACTCCTCTATCTCCTGCGTGAGATACGTGTTGGCCCGGAGCTCCGTTATTAAAGTGCCTCGTGCTTTTGCATCAAGCCGGTCTCTCGTGCTTCCTGGAGCGCGCCATCCTGAGACTCGAGTAAGGGTCTTCCTTTTGGGGGGTCCTACACCTTCACAAGACCAATCTCAGCAATGTAGCTGGACAGTATCTCAAAAAAAAAGGAAATAAAAATTTAAAAAATAATAAAAATAAAAAGGGAAATAGCTCAGTGGTAAAGTATCCCTCCCTTCAACCTCTAATTAATATATTTAAAAAAGAAACATAAAGAAAAAATAAAGTAAAAATGAAAACTAGCTATCTCAGTAAGAAGCGAAGTCACTATAGCCCACAGCTCCTCTCCTGCAGGAAGACTTCATGTGGAGATTTGCTTATGATCATCTTCCCACTGTCAGTCACCAGTGTCACTGAAGATACTGGGTTGCAAGCACACAACTGCCAGATAGCTTTTGAGTCAGGGCTGAGGGTACTCATGGGGATAGGCAAGACTGTGAGGGGTCTGTGACCCTGACATGCTCCCCATATGGATGGCCAGTGGGACTGAGGAGGTAATGCCCCACAGGAGGACCCAGGCCTGCATACTCCAGAGGCTGCTCAGAGTCACATCCTCCAGCTTCCATTCCCGCCATACCAGTCCTGAGGTTTCAACATTCTCTCTCCCCTAGCTTTTCTCCCCAGGCTCATGATGCCACTGCACACTCACCATTTCTTGGTGCTCAGGAGTCAGGCCTGCTCCTTGGGGATCTTCAGCAACCGCACAGCAGAACAACTGGGTACTCAAAAACGCGAGAGTGAATCCTAGCGCCGAGTGGCAGGAATGGCGGGCACAGGAGAAAGTATTCCCACCGATTGCGGAAGCCCACCCCCTCTTCTCTGACTGGACTCAGGATTGAACAGTTCTCACTAGGCGCTTCTGATTGGATAGCGCTTCAGACCAACAAGTGGCCATTTTTTGAGTGACAGGGAATAATGTCCAGTGTAAGCATCAATAAGGCCAGAATGAGGGCTGGGGATATAGCTCAATTGGTAGAGTTCTTGCCTCACAAGCACAAAGCCCAGGGTTCAATTCTCAGCACCGCCAAGAAAAGAAAAAAAAAAAGAAAAATAAGACCAGAATGACAGGCTCTTGATTGAGTTTTTCTTTTTTTTTTTTTTTTCTGAGGCCCTAGGAATTGCACCCCAAGAGTTCCAAACAGCAGAATATTTGCAATTAACCTTGCATATAAGGTTATTTCAGTTTATGGATTATATATGCCTGTATATTATTCATGAATGAAAATAATATAGGAACAATTACTCTAAAATTTCATTTAACATTCTGCTCTCTGATCTTTTGGTTTGTCTAGGAGACAGATTGAATTTTGTTTGGGAAACAATCTCCTAAAGCAACAATATCCAATGAAAACAACATGTAAGGCACAATGGTAATTTAAATATTTCTAGTATTCACAATAACAATAGAAAAAGTTGAAATCAATTTTAATATCATAACCCAGCATATCCCAAATATTACCTTTATGTGACTAATAAAATATTACTAATGAACTATATGTGTTTGGGGAACTACATCCTCAGGTGTGACTCTCTTCAGCATATCTCAGTTCAAAGTAAGCAAGTTCCAGATTTGAGAACTATGGGCCCCCTGATGTCAATGAGTTAAAGAGCCTGGTCTACCTTTTTTATGCTAGATTTGAGGGATACAGTTTCTTACTAATATTTCTCCTCAGGCTGAAAAAGTAGGAGCAGGAAGTTCAAATATAGATCATTCTTTCCCACTTGATACTGGTCACAGGATCTTTCCTACAGCAGACACCATACAGCAAACAAAAGGAGATGGGATTCCCAAGGGCTTGGAAACTCATACGCAGTGATTTTCCACAGCCTTGACTCTATGTTTAAATACATTAAATACAAACTTATCTGGCAATTTGGCTTTAGACCTAATGGCCAGACTGTAATATCTGTTTCCTCCTATGGACAAACTCCCACAACTAATAAGAAGGTGGGCTGTGACTCAGGATGAGCTGTGTCTGATTCCAAAACGAAAATACCCCCACCAGATCACAAGACTCTTGCAACATTCCTTATTCTCATCAGACTCGAAAAGTGACAATTATTCAAAAAAGCAGGATTTGTGTATATAAAATCCAGTTGTATGTATTACATAGCATTATAAACAGAATATTCTAATACCTCTGTCATCATGGGTTCCCATTCCAGGATCCAGGGAACCCTGGTTGTTATATCAAGAGCAAAACCAGTTAGAATTCATCTCAACACCTCCCTACATTTCAAAGTATAGGTTGATATTGCATAAGAGGTAAGTTAATCAGTGTTTTCAATTATTGAACAGGCTGATCGAGAGGGAGATAAAGGACTACAAAGTCCTATATTTTCAAAGCAAGAGGAACATGGGTTATAGAGGCATGCAGCAGATTTTTTTAATTGAGGGTATAGAGTAAAAGGAGGCCAAGGAGGGGCATATAATTATTGACAGTACCATGAAACATCAGAGAACTGGAATGGATTTCAGACAATGAAGAGTGGATACGTTGTATTTGGGCATATGGATGACATGAGTGCCCGTGATGAAAAGGTTATAATTTCTAAAAGAAAATTAATACGGTGTCAGATAATGTTAAACAGTGTCTACACAGTAACTTCAAGGTGTTTTGTCAGCTGTGAAGGCATAGCAACTTCTTTTATCAATAGTCCCCATGAAGCCATTAGTCACTGAGTCTAAAAACATCCAATTTGAGAGATGAGAGCACACAGGCTTCTAAATATCAATGGCTTCTCAGCAGCTTGTGTCAGAACTAAGAAGTGCTCTGAGAACTGTCTGAAATTCATTTTAAGCTTCTCAAAGTCTGGTTTCCTGGTATAGGGGATGCATTTAGATAAATATTCCTTCTCCATTTCAAAGACAGAGCTAGAGAAGATATCCCATGAGGAACTTTTGACTTGAGAAACTATTTTAAATCCTTTCTTATGTTAAGGGAATTCTTCTGTAATGGAGCTATGTCACCCAGGTTCCTCATTGGGGCAAATGCTTGGAGACTACAGGGTGCAAGGAAGTAAACACAGGGCCAGAATCTGAGTATGACTCAGGGAAGGAAAAAAATAAAACAGCTGATGATCAACTAAAAGGTCAAACTTGTCACTTGGGAAATTGAAAAAAAAAATGAACAGTTGGATTTTATTTTCCACATGGAGAAGAGATTAACCAAGAAAAATAACTTTTTAAATGCCACACCCAGAGCATACTGGGATGCAGAGAAGCAGCTATAACCAGAGATTTCTTGTGGCAATGGAAATTCAGCAGCCCTTCTGTGATGCTGATGTATCTGACTGAGCTATAAAATGCTACATATTGCAGATCTCTTCACACAGCATTCCCTTTTCTGTGAGTCTGTCTTAGGCGGAGGCTAGGTTAATGTTCCAGCTGAATTGTGTCTTAATCCCCAAATCTCATATACTTATGTTGCAAATACCTAGTGCCACAGACTATGACTCTATTTAAATATATGGTTTTAAAATCACGATTGTTAATCCAGTTAATTGATGTAAAGTCTAACATTTTATCCACATAAAAAGCAGGAATAAGAACAAAGAGAACCATAGGAAAATGGCATGCAAAATATAGAGACAGAAGATGGCAATCTACATGTCAAAGAAATAAAATTATTCCAGCAAGCACCTTGATATACAGACTCTGGAATTAGCACAAATAAGTTTAACCCCATCTGTGGCACTGTCATGATAGCCCAATGATACCAATGTAGCCCAGTAGAACCTCACTTGACACTCTCGCTACAGCGTGGCTGAATGAAGGTAAATTCAATCACATCTTATTTGGCCAGCACAGAAAGACTGAACTGCTGCAAGAAATGATATTTCTTACTTGGATATTAAAAAGGCATGTGAGAACACATTCATCACCTGATAAAGTTATAGAAATTTTTTTGTGGTATGGCACAGTCATGAAAAACATGTAAAACTACTTTTACCTCATTTGTTTGTGTAAACCCTCACTCCTCTTGTGTCTTAATTTTCTGGTGGTAAATGTGTTAGCTTTTAAGTAAAGTAAAATAACTAGAAGTAGAATGGAGCTGATGGCTCGAGGGCTACCTGGGACAGGTAGCTAAAACAAAAACAGTAGAAACAGAAAAGAAGTATTAAGTTCCCAGTAAATATTGAACATGATGGGGAAATACATATTTTTTGTTATTTCTACCTGTAATCTGGAGATTTACACCTACTGGTTGCCAGGGAGAGTAATATAGTCTAGATACTTTTAGGGATGGGAATGTATGTCATTGAAGTGATAGATTACTGGGACAGGGTTTAGGGGAGTCCCCATACTTAGAGATTTGTCCTGGACCTATCTTGGTTTTCTCCAATTCCTGCCTGTCAATACCTTTCTTCAGAATTCTCATCTAAACTTACACCAGAGATATCATTTTTTGGCTGTGTGGTGCACTTACTCATTCTCCTAGGAGACAGAATTAACAAGTAACTCCATGTGACCTGCATGAAGCTCTGCAAAAAGACTGTCTTACATATAGGTCATTAATTAATGCTGGCCATCCTGTCTGACTCCACAGGGGAACTCCCATTGAAAATTTTTATTCCCAGATCAGGTATATATAAAACTAGGCTATGCCCTCCATACAGTGGTGTAGTGGGTCACAGAATTAAAGTCTAGGATAAATATTTGAGTAGAAAAAACTAGATTCCATATTAAATATCCAACCTAACCAGCCATGTCCAGTGGTACAAACATAAAAGTACTGCCACAGTTTAAACATGGAATAACCTTCTCCTGTGATTGCAGGGCCCCTGCAATTTTCTGCCCCCATAAAAACAATAGGGGAAGATCAAAGGATTTCTCAGATGTGATCACAGATGAGGACTTAGACCTCATTGATCTTCTCTGAACTACCCTCTTTTACCTGTGAGTGGTTTTCAATAAGAGGCCATAAGTGTCTGATATGAGGGCTGAGTCAACATCTGGACTTTTTGTGTCTAGAATCTTGGAAGTTTTGGAGGAATCAAGAAAAAAATCTTACTATCTTGCACATCTCTCTTCAAAACATGAGCTGAATAAGGGACTGTCTCTAAAATATGTGTCACTTGTTACCAGAGTTCTAATTCTGTTGGGTTCTAATGCTAAGAAATTGAGGTTCCTTCAAATTTTGATCACATGGGACTCTTCATATAATAAGACCTCCCCAAATTGTTCTTTGTGATGCTTACTTGACATCATATCTATGCAAAATTATACAAACAAATGGCACTTCAGTCCCTTTGGAAGATATAATTCATAGCTACCCACTTTGGTGGAGGTTCACAAGCAGGCCAGGTGGTGCCCTGGAGAAGACTCAGAACCTTTTTGACAACATTAGAACATGAATTTCTTCCAACTGAGTTTAATCTGTATATTGAGGCTGCATTCTGACTGGAGACAGAAAACAGCCATCATCACAAGAGATGGTCAGAGAGCAGAGACTCATTAAAACCAAGCTTGCTTGTGGGCCATTTTTCAGAGAATACCTGTGGTGGCACATGATGACAGGCTTGCACAAGCCAAGGTCAACTGGGTGCCTCTCCTAGGTTGCCTGCCATTCACCTGCATCCCATAAAATGGGCTCTCCCCTGACTTCTTCCAGAAACCACAGAGGCCCTGCCCAATTGTACATCCTTAATTGTAGTCAGACACTCTGTGTTTTACAAGGGAAAAAAAAGAATCATTAAACCATTCATCCATTTTCTTGACTTGATGCATACAGAGCTGATCTGTTTCAAAGGGGAGCTATGTACTCTGCCTTGCACTCAAAATTTCAGTGATGTCAAAAGTCACATAATACATAGAAGGTTTATTGTTAAGAGGGGTTCAAGTGTCTCTCTTTAAGAAAAAATATATTTGGCTTTTTTGTGAGTCTATGAAAAGCTGATTTTGGATTTTCTTCATTGGTGTAAATAGTCTGCCAATAAAAAAAATACATAAGCCTCTCACCAATGTACTAAAATGCACACTACTTGCTCTTTGCTGTATTTGGAATGTGGACAGGACCTGATACTCCCTACTTCCTGGGAGCCTTTTCACTTGATGCAACAGTGCAGTTGGGGTGGAATCTTTCCTGCTTCGCTGCAGAGCACCCTGACCTCTATCGTTCTCTCAGTCTTTAACCTTTGGGCATCCTCCACTGGGGGAGAAATTCAGGACAAATATTGAAATGTCGTGAAAACAGTTTACTCATCAGGGCTTATGATGTCATTAATGTTGGTTCTATGTTCCTTTTCAGGATTTTTTACTTTCACTTTTAAGTAAGCAGCTTCCAAGTTAAATCTTGGAGACAAGTTTTGGTCCATTTTATGAAATGGAAACTTCCTTTTCATGGATTGACATGGGAAGCTTAAGGCACATTGACAGATTCCAGTGATGCCCAGTACATGGTTGTCTTGCCCATGATAAGAGAAAAATGATGTGGGAGCCAGGGGGCAGGATAGAAAATGCCACATGATGGGACCAGGAGCCTTACCTTTCCCCATGAAGTATAGGTTGATTGGAGCCAAGACTGGTCATCAGATCTTGATGAGAGTGATAGGCATTTCCTAGCTAAGGCCATTTCCCTAAAGGCCACTTTATAACTAAACCAAAATTAAACTGATAACAAATGTTCCCAAGATCCTCCCAACCATGGTGTGCCTTGTGCCTCTGGGAGTCACAACTTGAGGTGAGTGCACTCCTGGTTTATTGAAGTTCAGTAAGGCAGTCATCCCTTCTTAGCACATCGGGCCAGGTACTGTGCTGAAGGCTGGCACAGACTCTTGGGCATGGAGAATAAGGTGCCAACTCTCCTAGGATTTTTCTGGCAAGTGCAAATAGCAGATCTAAATAGAATCATGACAGTAAAGGACCAGGACTTTTGTTTTATCCTAGTGTTAACAAGCAGCATGCCAACTTATGGCTTTTAGCAGCGCTGATGAAGGAACTCCCTTGTGGGGTCATGTTAGGGGACCAGGCAGCAGGGAGAGAAGAAAAGAAAGAGACACAGAGACCTGTGGGCAGTGGCTGGTGGCATGGGTCTGGCAACCTGCAGGTCCATTAAAATAGGGACAGAGAGAAGGAAAGTGTTCACTTGTGAATATTGACCCTGTATTGTAAATTCCCTGAGGTCAGGATCAGGGTTCAATGTCCATGCAGACTTGACACACTGACACCCATATGAATATCAACTTCAAGACTAATATTTAGGTGAAAACAATTCCTCAAGACAACTTGAATTCTGCAAAATACAGTGCCATTCTTCTTCGATGGCACCTCCCATGAGGAAGGACAGGTTAGGCATACCTGGATGAGCTTTCTAGACAGAGTTCCAGGTGACAGCTGTTGCAAGGGATTGCAGGGCACAGTAGGGTGTCCCACACAACTCTGAGACTCTGAATGGGGATAGGGACAATAATTGAGTCATATACTTCTATATTACTAGACACTACTCCAGAGGTTCATTAGCACCACTATAGTTGTATATACTTCAAGACCTTTTGCTTAAAAAGTACAGCATCAAATAGCATAGTAGTAATCTCATCATACATGAATTTCTTATTTTTTTACATTTGAGAATCATGTAAGTTACTTAAACCATTCATATTTAAAGACATCATTCTTAAGGACAAAGAGGAGCATGTAAGCACCTG
>NW_027632383.1:0-27304 GCF_902686455.1 Sciurus vulgaris
ATTAAAGATGACCTGAGAATATGGAATGACCTCATATCTTCTTGAACAAGACAAATTAATATTGTCAAATTGGCCTTACTACCAAAAGGAATATAAATCCCTATTAAGATACCAATAACATTCTTCAAAGAACTAGAAGAACTCGTTCTTAAATTTATTTGGAAGAATAAGAGATTCAGAATATGTAAAGCAATTATGAGTAAGAGAAGTGATGCAGGAGACATCAAAATGCCTGATCTTAAGTTATACTACAGAGTCATAGTATCAAAAATTGCATGGTGTTGCCATCAATATAGAAGTGAAGACCAATGGAATAGAATAGGATACAGAAAGACCAATCCACATAGACACAGTCATCTGATATTTGACAAAGTTGTAAATAGTATGTGTTGGAGAAAAGATAGCCCTTTAAACAAACAGGATTAGGAAAACTGAATGTAGATATATAGAAGAATGAAACTAGATCCCTCTCTCTCACCCTGCACAAAGCTCAAACAAAAGTGGATCAATGACTTAGGAAATAGACCAGAAATGTAACAACTGCTAGAAGAAAACTTAGATTCAGTACTCAACATATTGGTGCAGGCATTAACTTCCTTATCAAGACCCCTAAAGCTCAAGAAAAAAAAATCAAGAATCCATAAGTGGGATGCCATCAAATTAAAATCTTTTTCTGCAAAGCAAAGAAATTATTAAGCGCATAGAGAGTCCAAATAATGGGAAAGAATCTTTACCAGCTAATCCTCTGTCAGGGGATTAATATCAAGATTACATAAAGAATACAAAAAGCTTTACACTAAAACAAACAAACCACAATTTATAATGCAAAAGAACAAAACAGAAACTTCTCAAAAGAAGAAACACAAATAACCAAGAAATACATAAAAAATGCAAATCAAAACTGCACTAAATGTTCTTCTCATTAGTTAGAATAGAATTCATCAAGAATACAAATACTAGGCTGAGCCCGCCTGCCCCCACCCACCAAGTTCCAATGCTGTGGCTGAGCCCACCCCCCACCTTGGATGGACCCAGTTCTGAGCCTGCCCACCCATCCCACCCCAAGGTTGGATGCCAGCACTGAGACCCCTAAACTACCCCAACAATGAGGATGGATGCCGGAAGCTGAGCCTGCCTGCCTGCCTGCCTGCCCCCTAATGCTGAGGGACACTGCACCTGCCTCCATGCTGACTCATCACACCCTGACTGGTGCTCCCCAGCTTCTTTGGAGGCTGGTGCAGGCATTTTGAATTATTCCTGAGGGCATAGCCATCATCATTGGAAGGGTGGCTCCCTTCCTGAGACACCTACAGGAGACTGGAAGCCCATTGACAGGTACCACTATTTGCTCACATCCTACATCCTTCACCATCCACTTGTTCACAACTAGAAACACTATAAATAGTAATCAAACTGATCCTGATCATTACAATAATGTTAAAGTCTTTATAGGAGCTATCTGGTTCAGGGCTACATTTTCTCTGTATTGGGTGCTATTGGTATTGATCTCCCCTTCAAAGGAGAGGTAGTGGAAAACTGCAGGATAATAATAAGCCTGAAAGGGGGGAACTTCTATATCTCTGATCTTCACTACTAGAGGGGAATATATAGAAACAATATGAAAAAACAGGAGAAGAAATTGCCCCTAACAAACCAAGATGCTATTGTGATAGAATCCAATGACAGCATGGCAGTAAAAAATGAGAGAAAAAGAGTTTAGAATCTGCATACTTAAAATGATCCGTGAAGCAAAAGACAAGAAAAGAGAACAAATGCAGGCAATGCATGACCATTCCAGTAAACAGTTAAAAGAGCACATGCAGTAAACAAAACAACACTTCAATAAAGAGATAGAGATTCTGGGAAAAAAAAAAAAAACAAATACTTGAAATGAAAGAAACAATAAATCAAATTAAAAACTCAATAGACAGCATCACCAACAGAATAGATCTTATGGAAGACAGAATCTCAGACAACGAACACAAAATATTTAATCTTGAAAATAAAGTTGAACAAACTGTGAAGATGTTAAGAAGTCATGAATGGAACCTCCAAGAATTATGGGATATCATGAAAAGACCAAATTTAAGAATTATTGGGATTGAGGAAGGCACAGAGATACAAACCAAAGGAATGTACAATCTGTTCTATGAAATAATATCAGAAAATTTCCCAAATCTGAAGAATGAAATGGAAAATCAAATATAAGAGGCTTACAGAACACCAGGTGCACAATATTACAGCAGATTCACAGCAAGACACATTATAATAAAAATACATCACATACAAAATAAAGATAGGATTTTAAAGGCTGTGAGAGAAAAGCATCAGATTATATATAAGGGGAAACCAATACAGATATCAGCAGATTTCTCAGCCCAGACTCTTAAAGCAAGAAGGGCCGGGAACAACATATTTCAAGCTCTGAAAGAACATGGATGCCAACCAAGAATCCTATACCCAGCAAAATTTACCTTCAGATTTGATGATGAAATAAAATCTTTCCATGATAAACAAAAGTTAAAAGAATTGACAAATAGAAAGCCTACCCTAAAGAATATTCTCAGCAAAATATTTCATGAGGAAAAAGTAAAAAGCAACAATACAAGTCAGCAAAGGGAGGAATTACCCTAACTGAAAAGCCAATCAAAGGAGAAACCATGTCAAGGTAAAAACCAAAAATAAGCCAAAATGACCAGGAATACAAATCATATCACAATAATAACCCTGAATGTCAATGGCCTAAACTCAATAATTTAAAGACATAGACTGACAGATTGGATTACAAAGAAAGACCCAACAATATGCTGCCTTCAAGAGACTCGTCTCATAGAAAAAGACACCCACAGACTAAAGGTGAAAGGATGGGAACAAACATACCATGCACATGGACCCAGCAAAAAAGCAGGGGTCTCCATCCTCATATCAGATATAGTGGACTTCAAACCTAAGTTAGTTCTAAAAGCTTTCTGGTGGAATTTCCCAGTTTCTCTAAATATATAATCATGTCATCAGCAAATAGGGATAGTTTAAGTTCTTCTTTTCCTATTCATATCCCTTTAATTTCTTTGGTTTTTCTAATTGCTCTGGCTAGAGTTCCAAGGACAATGTTTAATAGAAGTGGTGAAAGAGGGCATCCCTGCCTTGTTCCAGTTTTTAGGGGGAATGCTTTCAGTTTTTCACCATTTAGAATGATATTGGCCATGGGCTTAGTGCAGATGGCCTTTACAATGTTAAGGAATGTTCCCACTATCCCTATTTTTTCTAGTGTTTTGAGCATGAAGGGGTGCTATATTTTATCAAATGCTTTTTATTCATGTATCAAAATAATCATGTGATTCTTGACTTTAAGTCTGTTGATATGGTGAATTACATTTATTGATTTCTGGAGGTTGAACCATTCTTCCATCCCTGGGATAAAACTCACTTGATCATGGTACACTATCTTTTTAATATATTTTTGTATGTGACTTGCTAAAACTTTGTTGAGAATTTTTGTGTCAATGTTCATTAAGGATATTGGTCTGAAATTTTCTTTCCTTGATGTGTCTCTGTCTGGTTTAGACCGAATTATACATTTAGAGGAATCAGGCATTGGTACCAAAATAGACAGATAGATCAATGGTACAGAATAGAGAACATGGACACCAACCCAAATCAATACAATTTTCTCATACTAGACAAAGGTGACAAAAATATGCAATGGACAAAGATAGCCTCTTCAACAAATGGTGCTGAGAAATCCATGTGCAGCAGAATGAAACTAAACCCCTATCTCTCACCCTGCAATAAACTAAACTCAAAATGGATCAAGGACCTTGGAATCAGACCAGAGACCCTTCATCTTATAGAAGAAAAAGTAGGTCCATATCTTCAACATGTCATCTTAGAATCAGACTTCCTTAACATGACTCCAATAGCACAAGAAATGAAAGCAAGAATCAATAACAGGGATAGATTCAAACTAAAAAGCTTTCTCTCAGCAAAGGAAACTGTCAGCAATGTGAAGAGAGAGCCTACAGAGTGGGAGAAAATCTTTGCCACTCATACTTCAGATAGAACACTAATTTCCAGATTATACAAAGAACCCAAAAAACTCTACACCAAGAACACAAATAACCCAATCAACAGATGGGCAAAGGAAATGAACAGACACTTCACAGAAGAAGATCTACAAGCAATCAACAGATATATAAAGAAAATGTTCAATATCTCTAGTAATAAGAGAAATGCAAATCAAAACTACCGTAATATTCCATCTCACCCCAATTAGAATGGTGATTATCAAGAATACAAGAAACAATAGGTGTTGTGGAGGATGTGGGGAAAAGGGTACTCTCATATATTGTTGGTGGAGTTGCAAATTGGCGCAACCTCCCTGGAAAGCAGTGTGGAGATTCCTTAGAAAACTTGGAATGGAACCACCATTTGACCCAGTTATTCCACTCCTTGGCCTATTCCCAAAGGACTTAAAATCTGCATACTACAGTGATGCAGCCACATCAATGTTCATGGATGCTCAATTCACAGTAGCTAGATTGTGGAATCAACCTAGATGTCCCTTAATTTATGAATGGATAAAGAAACTGTAGTATATATACATATAATGGAATATTTATTACTCAGCCATAAAAAAGAATAAAATTATGACATTTGCAGGCAAATGGATGAAATTGAAGAATATCATGCTAAGTGAGATAAGCCAATCTCAAAAAACCAAAGGATGATTGATCTCACTGATAAGCAGATGATGACCCATAATGGGAGGTGGGAGAGGGACAAGAATGGAGGAAGGAGGAACTGTATAGAGGGAAAAGAGGGGTGGGGGGAAGGGAAAAACAACAGAATGAATGAAACACCATTACCCTATGTAAATGTATGATTACACAAATGGTATGCCTTTACTTCATGTACAAGCAGAGAAACAAGATGTATCCCATTTGTTTACAATAAAAATAAATTTTAAAAAACCCCTAAGTTAGCCAGAAGGGATAAAGAAGGACATTTCATGCTGCTAAAGGGAAGCAAACAGCAAGATATAACAATTTTAATATTTACCCCCCAAAATGGAGCATCTATGTATATCAAACAAACCCTTCTCAATTTTAAGAATTAAATGGACAAAAACACATTAATAGTGGGGACTTTAACACACCAACTTCACCAGTGGATAGATCCTCCAAACGAAAACTGAACAAAGAAACTATAGAACTAAATAATACAATCAATGATATAGAGTTAATGGATATTTACATAGTATTTCATCCATCATCAAATGAATGTACTTTCTTCTCAGCAGCTCATGGATTCTTCTCCAAAGTAGACCATATGCAATGCCACAAAGAAGCCATTAGTAAATACATAAAAATAGAGATCCTACTGTGTATTCTATGAGACCATAATGAAATGCAATTAGAAATGAACAATAAAATAACAACAAAAAAAAAAAACCACTCATACACCTGGAGACTAAATAATATGCTATTGAATGGTGCAATGATTACAGAAGACATCAGAGAAGAAATTAAAAAAAAAAAAAACCTCATAGAGGTAAATGAGAACAAGGACACAACATATCAAAATCTCTGGAACACTATGAAAGCAGTACTAAGAGGAAAGTTCATTGCATTGAGCCCATACATTTAAAAAAAATGAAAAGTCAACAACTAAATAACCTAACTTTACATCTCAAAGCCCTAGGAAAAGAAGAACATATCAACACCAAAAATAGTAGAAGACAGGAAATAATTAAAATCAGAGCTGAAATCAATGAAGTTGAAACAAGAGAAACAATTCAAAAAACTGGCAAAACAAAAAGTTGATTCCTTGCAAAAGTAAACAAAGTTTATAAACCCCAGCCACACTAATGAAGAGAAGGAGAGAGAAAACTCAAATTACTAGAATTTATGATGAAAAAGGAAAGACACCATTGAAATATATAATATAATTAGAAGCTACTTTGAAAATCTATACTCCAAAAAAAATAGAAAATATTGAAGACATTGACAAATTTTTAGAGACATATGTCCCTCCCAAACTGAATCAGGAAGACATACACAATCAAAACAGATCAATTTCAAACACTGAAATAGAAGAAGCTATCAAAAGCATACCAACCAAGAAAAACCCAGGACCAGATGGATTCTCAGCCAAATTCTACAAGACCTTTAAAGAAGAACTGATACCAATACTCCTCAAAGCATTCCAGGAAATAGAAAAGGAGGAAACCCTTCCAAATTCATTCTATTTGGCTAGTATCACTCTTGCAGGGGTGCCTGGCAACCCAACCAGTGCTAGACAAGGATCCACTGGGGGAATGATGTTTGCAAGGATTCATCATCCCAGGAGGTGCCAGATGCTTGCCTCTGGGCTCTGGTCCTTTTTCTGCATTATGTTTCTAATATTATATTACTCATACTATTCCTTGGTAGTAATCACTGAGGGTGAAGGGAATACTACAGAATTTCCCAAGAATATTAATAAAACATTAGGGAGTATAACTCCTTCTCAGCCACAAGTGGTAAAAAATCTTTTACCACTGTGTGATGTGTCTTCTTCCTGGGGTGCTTGTTATGAACATGTAATGCAGTACATAAATTTGGCCATGGAACCATCTGTCTTTCCAACCATGAGTATGCAAAAAGCACCTCCCACAGTAGCTACTAGATATGGACTAGCTTATTTTATCTATGGCAAGCCCTGCTACCCCCCTAAAGGCAAGCCCGTAGAGAAGGTAGATATAGATCTCCCCCTATCTCTTACAGGGTGGTTTAATCTAGATGATGGTTTTGTTTATGTGTGGTGGTAAGGTAAAAGAATAAGGTTTCATAACATTCCTTCCTTCCTACAAAGAATAGGTCACCCCTATAATAAACATTGGTACACAATGTCCTGTTCTGAGAAAAGGAGCTACATAAGACAAGGTAATCTATTTAGTATAAAAACTTAGCCACGGGAACCATTGGGACTGTTGCCCTCCTGTAACTTAGCAATTTAGATATTAATCAGATGGACCTAGTACAAATGGTCATGTGAGATTATTTGTCTATTGCTTTAACCGCAAGAATAATAATAGTCTTAGGTCACATAGAGTTTAGATATTAAGGAAATAAACATTGTATTAGCTCATTGACTTAGTTAAATATTTGTAATCTGTACGGTTACTGATTTCTCACAATCTTTCGTTAAAAACAATTTCTGCCTATGCCTTGGAAACTTCTTTGATTTTATTAATCATAAACCTGTCATCATAGCCTGAAGAAAAGTGTATATAAACCCAGCCTTCCCCAGAATAAAGTGGGATTGATTGCACCAGAACTAGAGTCTGTGTCTTTCATTCTCCATCCATCACCGACGCTGTCTCCCCGCGCCCCGTTTACCAGTGTGGAACCCATGGACTCCTGCTAGGGCTGGACCCCGGCACACTCTGATATCAAAACCAGACAAAGACACATCAAGGAAAGAAAACTTTAGACCAATATCCCTATATGCAAAAATCCTTAACAAAATATTGGCAAATTGCATACAAAAATATATTAAAAAGATAGTGCACCATGATCAAGTGGGTTTTATCCCAGGGATACAAGGTTGGTTCAACATCCAGAAACCAATAAATGTAATTCATCACATCAATACCCTTAAAGTTATGAATTACATGATTGTTTCAATAGATCTTGAGAAAGGGTTTGATGAAATATAACACCCCTTTATGCTTAAAACACTAGAAAAAATAGGAATAGTGGGAACATACCTCAACATTGTAAAGGCTATCTATGCTAAGCCCATGGCCAATATCATTTTTAATAGAGAAAACTAAAAGCTTTGCCTCTAAAAACTGGAACAAGACAGGGATGCCCTCTTTCACTACTTCTATTCAACATCGCCCTTGGAACCCTTGCCAGAGCAATTAGACAGACCAAAGAAATTAAAGGATACAAATAGGAAAAGAAGAACTAAATCTGTCACTATTTGCTGATGACATGATTCTATATTTAGAAGATCCAAAAAACTCCACTAGAAAACTTCTGGAATTAATAAATGAATTCAGCAAAGTAGCAGGATATAAAATCAATACGTGTAAATCTTAAGCATTTCTATTCATAAGTGATGAATCCTCTGAAAGAGAAATTAGAAAAACCACTACATTCACAGTAGCCTAAAAAAAAAAAAAAATACTTGGGAATTAATCTAACAAAAGAGGTGAAAGACCTCTACCATGAAAACTACAGAACATTAAAGAACGAAATTGAAGAAAACCTTCAAAGATGGAAAGATCTCCCATGTTCTTGGATAGGCATAATTAACATTGTCAAAATGGCCATTCTACCACAGGTGCTATACAGATTCAATGCAATTCCAATTAAAATCCCAATGATATTCATCTTAGAAATAGAGAAAGCAATCATGAACTTCACCTGGAAGAACAAGAGATCTTGAATAGCCAAAACAATCCTGAGTAGAAAAAGTGAAACAGGAGGTATCACAATACCAGACATTAAACTATACTACAGAGCAATAGTAACAAAAACAGCATGGTATTGGCACCAAAATAGACAGACAGACCAATGTTACAGAAAAGAAGACAAAAAGACAAAACCATGTAAATACAGTTACCTCATACTAGACAAAGGAGCCGAAAACATACAATGGAGAAAAGATAGCCTGTTTAACAAATAGAGCTGGCAAAACTGGAAATTCATATGCAGTAAAATGAAATTAAACCTCTATCTCTCATCCTGCACAAAACTCAACTCAAAATAGATCAAGGACATAGGAATTAGACCAGAGACCCTGCACCTAATAGAAGACAAGGTAGGCCCAAATCTTCATCATGTTGACTTAGGATCAGACTTCTTCAACAAGACTCCCAAAGCACAAAAAATCAAAACAAGAATCAATAAATGGGATGGACTCAAACTAAAAAGCTTTTTCTCAGCAAAGGATACAATCAAGAATGTGAAGAGTGAGCCTACAGAGTGGGAGAAAATCTTTTCACACATGCACATCAGATAGAGCACTTATCTCCAAAATTTTTAAAGAACTTACAAAGCTTTACATCAAAAATATAAAAAAATCCCAGTCAAAAAATGGACCAAGGAACTGGAGAGACACTTTACAGAAGAAGACATACAGGCAATTAATAAATATATGAAAAAGTGTTCAACATCTCTAGTAATTAGAGAAATGCAAATTAAAACAACTCTAAGATTTCATCTTACTCCAATTAGAATGGCTATTATCAAGAACACATACAATAATAGATGTTGGCGTGGATGTGGGGGAAAAGGCATGCTTTTACATTGCTGGTGGAGTTGCAAATTGGTGCAGCCACTCTGGAGAGCAGTGTGGAGAATCCTTAGAAAACTTGGAATGGACCCACATTTTGACTCAATTATCCCACTCCTCGGTTTTTACCCAAAGGACTTAAAATCAGCATACTACAGTAACATAGTCACATCAATGTTTATAGCAGCTCAGTTCACAATAGCTAGATTGTGGAACCAACCTAGATGCCCTTCAACAGATGAATGGATAGAGAAACTGTGGTATATATGCACAATGAATATTATTCAGCCATAAAGAAAAATAATACTATGGCATTTACAAGTAAATGGATGGAATTGGAGAGTATCATGCTAAGTGAAATAAGACAATCCCAAAAAACCAAAGGCCAAATGTTTTCCCTGATAAGTGGAGAATGATATATAATGGGGGGGTGGGGGGTGGGGAGGGAGAGAAGAATGGGGAACTTTAGATTACGTACAAGGAAATGAGAGGGAGGGGTCATGAAAAATGATGGAATGAGACAGACATCATTACCCTATGTACATGTATGATTACATGAATGGTATGAATCTACATTGTGTACAACCATAGAAATGAAATGATGTACCCCAGTGATGTACAATGAATCAAAATGCAGTCTGTAAAAAATGAAAAGGTAAAAAAGAATACAAATACTAATAAATGCTGGCAATGTTGTGGAGGAAAGGTACACTTGCACATGGTTGGTGGGAGTACAAATTAGCACAGTCACGCTGGAAAGCAGTGTGGAGATTCCTCAAAAAAAGTAAGGATGCAACCATCATATGACCCAGCAATCTCACATTTTGATATTTATCTAAATAAACTAAAATCAGCATACCATAGCAATATAGTCATGTCAATGTTTATAACAGCACTATTCACTATAGCCAAGCTATGGAACCTGCCCAGATGCCTGTCAATAGATAAATGGACAAAGACAATTTGGTATATATACACAGTAGAGCTTTACCCAACCATAAAGAAGAATGGAAATAAGCCATTTTATAGTATGTGGATGAAACTGGAGAATATCATGCTATGTGAAATAAACCAGACTCAGAAAACCAAGGATCAAGTGTTTTTTCTCATATGTAAATAAGGGTGGGGGGGAATTGGATATCATAAAGATGTGGGGAAGATCAGTGGTTTAAAAGAAGGAGGTTGAGAGGGAGGGAGGAGTGAGAAGAAGGGGAGGAAATGTGAAATAAATTAAACAAAATCATGCTATGTACACATAGAAATATAACACAGGGAATTTCACATTTATTAGTATGTAGAAAGTACCAACAAGAAATAAATAAACCAGCCCAGCTTGGCAGGCACATGACTGCAATTCCAGTGGCTGAAACAGGAGAATTGAGGCTTCAAAGCCAATCTCAGCAAACGTGAGGCACTAAAACTCAGTGAGACCCTGTCTCTGAGTACAACACAAAATAGGGCTGGGAATGTGACTCAGTGGTTGAGTGCCCCTGATTTCAATCTCAAGTACCAAAAACAAACAAACCAGCAAAAGGATGACAGGGTAGAGAAAGGGGAATAAGGAAAGGGAAGAGAGAGAAATGTGAGAAACAGGAACTGAAATGGAGTAAATCAAATTTTATGCATGTATGATATTGTCAAAATCAACTGAATTACTATGTATCGCCATAAGGTTCTAATATAAAAAATCTGTTATTCTTCTGACAAGTTTGTCTGTATAAGTGATTTGGACATTCTCACTTGCAGCTTACAATATACTTCCCTATTTTGCAATTTGGCAATTTTATTTAATAATGCTTTGAGATTTTCTTCTCTGGTTCTCTTCGCTGGAGTTCTAAATGCTTTCTATATTTGATGTACATTTTCCCCAAAGTTATGGGAAATTTCCTGCTATTATCTCACACCCCAGTTCCTTTCTATATACATATGATTCATTTACTAAATTAATACACATGGCCCCATAGGCCATGTATATTCTGATAATTCAGTTTTTTTCTTTTTTTTATTGTGATAATTCATCAATATTGCCTTTCAACTCTGATATTCTTTTGACCATTTGATCTAGTCTATGGGTGTAACTTCAACTCATTTTTTGGGGTGACTGAGCTTTTATTTCCAAGATTTATGTTTGATTCTTTTTCAAAAACTCTTTCAATTTTTTTTAAAATATCCTACCTTATCTTCCTTAATATATTGCCATTTATTTATCTACTTTGAATTAATTGACCATCTAACCTCATTTTTGGAAATTTCACTCTAGCTTTTCATCTACTGCATTATCTTTGGAATCAGTTACTATAGAGTTATGAACTTTTTAAGGAGTTATACAGCCTTTTCCCCCCATATGTTTGCTGCATGTATGTTGAGATTTGTTCTTCTGTGGGGATGTAAATTTCTTCCAATTTTATGTAAGAAATCTCTCACATGATGTATCCTAAGATAATTGTTGTGTACTATAGCATTCAATTCATTCCAAATGGAGTTTGTAGTGTAGTTTCCCTATAGCTTCCCTAGCTGTGAATTGTGAGTTTTCATAGAGTGTGTATTCTGTCAGAGCTTTGAAATGAATGTTCTTTGTAGATTTTGCCAAAGAGGATTCACTTTAGTAGTACAAGTGTTGTGGAGATTGGAGTGTCTGGGATGCATCCTCTGTGGTCATTCCTCCAATCCTGTTGATAATGTGCTCTCTGGAAGGGTGGGGGGTGCCCCAGGCCCAGGGTACTCTTGGGTTCAGTTTCCACAAAGACCATTTTTCTAGGAGATGAATATCCAGAAATGGAGATTTTGTGCCCTTCTCTCTACCTACAAAGGGCCATGTCAGCTGGAGGCTTTTATCTCCCCTCTCCAACAACTTGAAATATCTGCCAGGATTTCAGGGGAACTAGAACTTGGCTAAGATATGGTTTAAACACTAGATCCCAAAACTTACTGTGTGGTATTGTTTAGACTTAGAAATGATGATCAAAATGACAATTTCTATGAGGAGGTCAACCAAGGTCGAAGACCCAATAGATCTGTGACAAGTTACTAGGTGACCTCAGGCAGCAAGACAATTAGATCAAGCTGAATTTAAGATACAGTAGAGGCAGATTGCCCAGTAATTGGTGAGATGGGTGGAGATGAAAAAAATATATAAAGGAAGGTGTAAGACTTGTGCATAATCCACCCTTCTTTGTCATTGCTGTAGATGTAACTCTTGGTGCTTGATTTATGGCAACCCTGCCTACATTTTACATCTAGGAGATATTGAAAATTTTCTAGACATATATGACCTGCCAAAATTGAATCAAGGGGACATAGAAAATCCAAACAGACCAATAACTAGGAATGTGATAGAGCAGTAATAAAAAGCTTTCCAACAAAGCAAAGCATAGTACCAAATGGACTCACAACTGAGTTCTATCAGGTTAAGAAGAACTCATGCTGGGAGAACCAGGCCCAGCCCAGTGCCACTAGTAGACTTCCGCTCCAGGGAGGCAGACCCAGAGACCCAGACCCAGACCAGTCTGGCCCCAACCCATAGTCTAGCGCCCATGCTGCAGTTGACTATCTGTCAACACTAGTAGAGATTATACCCCACCTGGAGGCCACCATTCCTAGAGGGGCAGCATCCTTTCTGGGTCACTGCATTATCAAGTTCCTCCAAGACATCAAGCTACTGAAGACTACAAGGTTTGAACAGTACTGTATAGTTTTATTGTAGATTTTTTATTAGTAGTAATATTACATTTATTCCTATAATACTACTGTTATTCCTACTTTTATTTTCTTCTATTAATATTTTTCTCATTCTCTCTATTTCCTTCTTTTCTGTCTCCTTGGAGACTCTTTCTCCATTTTCACATGCTAACAACCAATTTCTTTTAATTTTACTTTCACTACTCTTATGACATAGTACCCCTATAGACACACATCTTATTTCATTAACATTGTATCCTACACCCCTATGCATACACTTTGTCCACCTTTAGAAATTGTGGTCCATATGCCAAACTTATTGGATAAGCTATAGATAATAATCAAACTCATAATTTCTGTTTATTAAGACAATATGATTAATATCATAATAGGGGACTATTTGAGTTAAGGACACATATTGTCTGTATGGCATGCTGCTAATATTGATCTCTCACTTCAAGGTGAGGTATTGGAAACCTGCAGTGACACTATAAGTCTATTGGGGGGGGACTGCAAAAACTCAGATTTGCTCTAATAGAGGGGAAGATACATGAACACCATGAGAAAACAAGGGAAGAAAGTGTCCCAAACAAATCTAGATGGTACATCAATAAAATCCAATGACACCATGACAGAAGAATACTCTGAAAGGGAGTTCAGAATGTACATAATTAAAATGACCAGAGAAGCAAATGATGAGAAAAGAGAGCAAATGCAGGCATTGAATGATTGCACCAATCAACAGCTAAAAGAGCAAATGCAGGAAGCAAAAGATCATTTCAATAAAGAGATAGAGATTCTGAAAAAAGAAACCAGAAATTCTTAAAATGAAGGATACAATAAACCAAATTAAAAACTCCATAGAAAGTATAACCAATAGACTAGAATACCTGGAAGACAGAACCTCAGCATTGAAGACAAAATATTTAATCTTGAAAACAAAGTTTTCCAGAGAAGATGGTAAGAAGTCATGAATGGAACCTCCTAGAATTATGGGATATCGTGAAAAGACCAAATTTAAGAATTATTTGGATTGAGGAAGACACAGAGATACAAACCAAAGGAATGAACAATCTATTCAATGATATAATATCAGAAAATTTCCCAAATCTGAAGAATGAAATGGAAAATCAAATATCAGAGGCTTACAGGACACCAAATGTACGAAATTACAACAGACCCACACCAAAGCACATTATGATGAAAATACCTAACATACAAAATAAAGACAGAATTTTAAAGGCTGTGAGAGAAAAGAATCAAATTACATTTGGGGGAAAACAATACGAATATCCACAAATTTTTTTCAATCCAGAGCCTAAAAGTGAGAAGAGTCTGGAACAGCATTTTTCAAGCTCTAAAAAAAAAAAAAAAAAAAAAAAATGGATGCCAACCAAGAATCTTACACCCAGCAAAACTTACCTTCAGATTTGATAACTAAATAAAATCCTTCCATGATAAACAAAAGCTAAAAGAACTTACAAATAGAAAGCCAGCACTACAGAACATTCTCAGCAAAATATTCCATGAGGAAAAAATGAAAAACAATGTTGTAAGTCAGCATAGGGAGGAATTACCCTAAAGGAATAGCCAAATAAAGGACAAAGTCAAGTTAAAAACCAAAAACAAGCCAAAATGACTGGAAATACAAATCATATCTCAATAATAACCCTGAATGTCAATGGCCTGAACTCATCAATCAAAAGACTGGCAGATTGGATTAAAAAGAAAGACCCAACAATAGGCTGCCTTCAAGACACTCATCTCATAGAAAAAGATACCCAAGGATGAAAGGCAAAAGGATGGGAAAAATCCTACCATGCACATGGACACAATAAAAAAGTGGGAGTATCCATCCTCATATCAGATAAAGCAGACTTCAAGCCAAAAGTAGTTAGAAGGGATAAAGAAGGACATTTCATACTGCTTAAGGGAAGCATAAATCAGCAAGACATAACAATCATAAATATTTATGCCCCAAACAATGGCTCATCCATGTACATCAAACAAAGCCTTCTCAATTCCAGGAACCAAATAGAGCACAACACAATAATACTAGGTGACTTCAACACACCTCTTTCACCACTGGACAGATCTTCCAAACAAAAATTGAACAAAGAAACTATAGATCTCAATAACACAATCAATAATTTAGACTTAACAGACATATATAGAATATCCCATCCATCAATGAGTGAATACACTTTCTTCTCAGCAGCACATGAATCCTTCTCTAAAATAGACCATATGTTGTGCCACAAAGTTACTCTCAGCAAATACAAAGAATACAGAGATAGTACCTTGTATTCTATCAAATCACAATGGAATGAAATTAGAAATCAATGACAAAATAAAAAACAGAAACTACTCCAACACCTGGAGACTAAATAATGCGTTATTGAATGATGCATGGATAACAGAAAACATCAAGGGGGAAATAAAAAAATCTTAGAGGTAAACGAGAATAAAGATACAACATATCAAAATCTGTGGGACACTACTAAAACACTACTAAAAAGAAAATTCATTGCATAGAGCAAATTCAATAAAAGAAGAAAAGCCAGCAAATAAATGCGCCAACATTACAGCTCAAAGCCCTAGAAAAAGAACAGATCAACACCAAAAGTAGTAGAAGACAGGCAATAGTTAAAATCAGAGCTGAAATCAATGAAATTGAAGCAAAAGAAACAATCATAAAAATTGACAAAACAAAAAGTGGGTTCTTTGAAAAAATAAACAAAATTGATAAACCCTTAGCCACACTAACAAAGAGAAGAAGAGTGAAAACTCAAATTACTAAAATTCATGATGAGAAAGGAAATATCATGACAGACACTATTGAAATATAAAACATAAAAGCTATTTTGAAAATCTATTCTCCAACCAAATAAAAAATCTCAAAGACATTAACATATTTCTAAATGCATATGACCCACTCAAACTGAATCAGGAGGATATACACAATTTAAACAGATCAATATCAAGCAGTGAAATAGAAGAAGCTGTCAAAAGCCTACCAGCCAAGAAAAACCCAGGACCAGATGGATTCTTAGCTGAGTTCTACAAGACCTTCAAAGAACGCATTCCAATACTTCTCAAAGTATTTTTAGGTAATAGAAAAGGAGGGAACCCTACCAAACTCATTCTATGAAGCTAATATCACCCTCAAACCCAAACCAGGTAAAGACACCTCAAGGAAAGAAAACTTCAGACCAATATCCTTGATGAATATACATGCAAAGATCCTTTAAAAAATCCTGGCAAACTGCATCCAAAAACATATTAAGAAGATAGTGCACCAGGATCAAGTAGGGTTCATCCCAGGAATGCAAGTTTGGTTCAACATCCATAAATCAATAAATGTAATCCATCATGTCAATAGACTTAAGGATAAGAATCATACAGTTATTTCAATTGACGCAGAAAAAGTGTTCGACAAAATATAACACCCCTTCATACTCAAAACACTAGAAAAAATAGGGATTGTAGGAACATACCTGAACATTGTAAAGGCTATTTATGCAAAGACCACAGCCAACATCATTCTTAATGAAGAAGAACTGAAAGCATTCCTTTAAAACTGGGAACAAGACAGGGATGCCTTCTTTCACCACTTCTATTCAACATTGTACTCGAAATACTAGTCAGAGCAATTAGATGGACTAAAGAAATTAAAGGGATATGAAAAGGAAAAGAGGAACTTAAGTTGTCACTATTTGCTGATGACATAATTCTCTATTTAGAAGATGCAAAAAACTCCTTCAGAAAACTTCTAGACCTCATAAACGAATTCAGCAAAATAGCAGGTTATAAAATCAACACGCATAAATCTAAAGCATTTTTATACATAAGCAATGAAACATCTGAAAGGGAAATGAGGAAAACAACTCCATTTGCAATAGCCTCAATAAAATAAAATAAAATACTTGGGAATCAATCTAACCAAAGAGGTAAAAAATCTCTACAATGAAAACTACAAAACATTGAAGAAAGAAATTGAGGAAGACCTTAGAAGATGGAAAGATCTCCCATGTCCTTGGATAGGCAGAATGAATATTATCAAAATGGCCATACTTCCAAAGGCACAATACAGATTTAACACAATTCCAATTAAAATCCCTAAGATATTTCTTATAGAAATAGAAAAAGCAATCATGAAATTCATCTGGAAGAACAAAAGACCCTGAATAGCCAAAACAATACTGGGCAAGAAGAGTGAAGCAGGGGGTATCACTATACTAGACCTTAAACCCTACTATAGAGCAATAGTAACAATAAATAGATCAATTTCAATCAATGAAATAGAGAAGTTTTCAAAAGTTTACCAACAAAGAAAAGTTCAGGACCAGATGAATTCTCAGTTGAGTTCTACAAGACCTTAAAGAAGTGCTCATTCCAAACTCCTCAAAGTATTCCATGAAATACAGGAGGAGGGAACCCTTCCAAACTCATTCTATGAAGCTAATATCACCTTGATACCAAAACCAGACAAAGACACATTGAGGAAAGAAAATTTCAGACCAATATCTTTAATGAACATAAATGCAAAAATTCTTAACAAAATTTTAGAAAAGCACATACAAAAACATATTAAACAGATACTGCACCATGATCAATTGGGTTTCATCCCAGGGATGCAAGGTTGGTTCAACATCCAGAAATCAATAAATGTAATTCACCACATCAACAGGCTTAAAGTTAAGAGTCACATGATTATTTCAATAGATGCAGAAAAAACATTCGATAAAATACAGCACCCCACTAGAAAAAATAGAAATAGTAGAAACATTCCTCAACATTGTAAGGCTATCTATGCTAAGCCTACAGCCAACAGGTTTAATGCAATTCCAATTAGAATTCCAATGTCATTTCTCATAGAAACAGAGAAAGGAATCATGAAGTTCATCTGGAAGAACAAAAGACCCAGAACAGCCAAAGCAATCCTGGGCAAGAAGAATGACACAGGAAGTATCACAATATCAGACCGCAAACTCTACTATACAGCAATAGTAACAAGAATGGCATGGCATTGGCACCAAAACAGACAGGTAGGCCAATGGTACAGGATAGAAGACAAAGAGACATACCCACATAAGTACAGTTATCTCATACTAGACAAATAATGTGCCAAATACTTACAATGGAGAAAAGATAGCCTTTTCTACAAATGGTGCTGGTAAAATTGGAAATCTGTATGTAGTAAAATAAATTAAACCTCTATCTCTCACCCTGCACAAAATGCAACTCAAAATGGATCAAGGATTTGGAAATTAGAGCTGAGACCCTTCACTAAATAGAAGAAAAATTAGGCCCGAATCTCCAACACATTGGATTAGGATTAGACTTCTTTTTTTTTTCTTTTAATTTTTGGAAAATTATTTTTATTAGGAAAAGAGATTTCCACTAGCAGTTTAAAAACACTTGCTCTGACCATTACCAATGAATTCTTTTTAACATTTAGAAAAGCAAGTTTTTTTTTTTTAATTGTAAACAAATGGGATACATGTTGTTTCTCTGTTTGTACATGGTGTAAAGGCATACCATTTGTGTAATCATAAATTTACATAGAGTAATGTTGTTTGATTCATTCTGTTATTTTTTCCATTCTCCCCACCCCTCCCACCCCTCTTTACCCTCTATACAGTACTTCCTTCCTACATACTTGCCCCCCTCCCTAACCCTAACTCTAACCCTAACACTAACCCTTCCCTCCCCCCCATTATGTGTCATCCTCCACTTATTAGCGATATCACTCGTCCTTTGGCTTTTTGAGATTGGCTTATCTCACTTAGCATGATATTCTCCAATTTCATCCATTTGCCTGCAAATGCCATAATTTTATCATTCTTTATGGCTGAGTAATATTCCATTGTATATATATATACCACAGTTTCTTTATCCACTCATCAATTGAAGGGCATCTAGGTTGGTTCCACAGTCTGGCTATTGTGAATTGAGCAGCTATGAACATTGATGTGGCTGTGTCTCTGTAGTATGCTGATTTTAAGTCCTTTGGGTATAGGCCAAGGAGTGGGATAGCTGGGTCAAATGGAGGGTCCATTCCAAGTTTTCTAACGAATCTCCACACTGCTTTCCAGAGTGGCTGCACTAATTTGCAGCCCCACCAGCAATGTACCTTTCTCCCCACATCCTCGCCAACACCTGTTGTTGCTCGTATTCTTGAAAATCGCCATTCTAATTGGGGTGAGATGGAATCTAAGGGTGGTTTTGATTTGCATTTCTCTTATTACTAGAGATGTTGAACATTTTTCCATATGTTTGTTGATAGCTTGTAGATCTTCTTCTGTGAAGTGTCTATTCATTTCCTTAGCCCATTTGTCAACTGGATTATTTGAATTCTTGGAGTAGAGTTTTTTGAGTTCTTTATAGATTCTGGAGATTAGTGCTCTATCTGAAGTATGATTGGCAAAGATATTCTCCCATTCTGTAGGCTCTTTCTTCGCATTGCTGATAGTTTCCTTTGCTGAGAGAAAGCTTTTTAGCTTGAATCTATCCCAGTGGTTGATTCTAGCTTTTATTTCTTGTGCTATGGGAGTCCTGTTAAGGAAGTCTGATCCTAGACCAACAAGGTGAAGATTTGGACCTACTTTTTCTTCTATAATCTGCAGGGTCTCTGGTCTGATTCCGAGGTCCTTAATCCATTTTGAGTTTAGTTTCGTGCATGGTGAGAGATATGGGTTTAGTTTCATTCTGTTGCATATGGATTTCCAATTCTCCCAGCACCATTTGTTGAAGAGGCTATCTTTTCTCCATTGCATATTTTTGGCACCTTTGTCTAGTATGAGAAAATTGTATTTATTTGGGTTTGTGTCCAGTGTCCTCTATTCTATACCATTGATCTACCTTTCTATTTTGGTACCAATACCATGCCGTTTTTGTTACTATTGCTTTGTAGTAGAGTTGAAGATCTGGTATTGCAATACCCCCTGTTTCACTCTTCCTGCTAAGGATTGCTTTAGCTATTCGGGTTTCTTATTCTTCCAGATGAATTTCATAATTGCTTGCTCTATTTCTGTAAGGTACATCATTGGGATTTTAATTGGAATTGCATTGAATTTGTATAGCACTTTAGGTAGTATGGCCATTTTGACAATATTAATTCTTCCTATCCAAGAACATGGAAGATCTTTCCATCTTCTAAGGTGTTCTTTAATTTCTTTCTTTAGTGTTGTATAGTTCTCATTGTAGAGGTCTTTCACCTCTTTTGTGAGATTGATTCCCAAGTATTTTATTTTTTTCGAGGCTATTGTGAATGGGGTAGTTTTCCTAATTTCTCTTTCTGAAGATTCATCACTTATGTATAAAAATGTGTTGGATTTATGGGCATTGATCTTGTAACCTGCTACTTTACTGAATTCACTTATGAGTTCTAAGAGTTTTCTGGTGGAATTTCCAGGTTCCTCTAAATATATAATCATGTCATCAGCAAACAGGGATAGTTTGAGTTCTTCTTTCCCAATTCGTATCCCTTTAATCTCTTTGGTTTGTCTAATTGCTCTGGCCAGAGTCTCAAGAACGATGTTGAATAGAAGTGGTGAAAGAGGGCATCCCTGCCTTGTTCCAGTTTTTAGGGGGAATGCTTTCAGTTTTTCACCATTTAGAATGATATTAGCCATGGGCTTAGCATAAATGGCCTTTACAATGTTAAGGAAAGTTCCCACTATCCCTATTTTTTCTAGTGTTTTGAGCATGAAGGGGTGCTGTATTTTATCAAATGCTTTTTCTGCATCTATTGAAATAATCATGTGATTCTTGACTTTAAGTCTATTAATGTGGTGAATTACGTTTATTGATTTCCTGATGTTGAACCAACCTTGCATCCCTGGGATGAAACCAACTTGATCATGGTGCACTATCTTTTTAATATGTTTTTGTATGCGATTTGCTAAAATTTTGTTGAGAATTTTTGCATCGATGTTCATTAAGGATATTGGTCTGAAATTTTCTTTCCTTGATGAGTCTCTGTCTGGTTTAGGTATCAGGGTGATATTGGCTTCATTAGAATGAGTTTGGGAGGGTTCCCTCCTCTTCTATTTTATGGAATACTTTGAGGAAGTATTGGAATGAGCTCTTCTTTAAAGGTTTTGTAGAACTCGGCTGAGAACCCATCTGGTCCTGGACTTTTCTTTGTTGGTAGGCTTTTGATGATTCTTCTATTTCAGTACTTGAAATTGGTCTATTTAAATTGTTTATGTCCTCCTCGTTCAGTTTAGGCAATTCATATGTCTCTAGAAACCTGTTGATGCCTTCCGAAATTTTCTATTTTGTTGGAGTATAGATTTTCAAAATAGCTTCTAATTATGTTTTGTATTTCAATCCTTGTCTGTTGTGATATTTCCTTGTTCATTCCGAATTTTAGTGATTTGGGTTTTCTCTCGTCTTCTCTTTGTTAGTGTGGCTAAAGGTTTATCAATTTTGTTTATTTTTTCAAAGAACCAACTATTTATTTTGTCAATTTTTTGTATTGTTTCTTTTGTTTCAATTTCATTGATTTCAGCTCTGAGTTTAACTATTTCCTGTCTTCTACTACTTTTGGTGCTGTTCTGTTCTTCTTTTTCTAGGGCTTTGAGCTGTAGTGTTAGGTCGTTTATTTGTTGAGTTTTACTTCTTTTATTAAATGCGCTCCATGAAATAAATTTCCCTCTAAGTACTGCTTTCATAGTGTCCCAGAGATTTTGATATGATGTTTCTTTGTTCTCATTTACCTCTAAGAATTTTTTAATTTCCTTCCTAATATCTTCTGTTATCCATTCATCATATAATAGCATATTGTTTAATCTCCAGATGTTGGAATAGTTTCTGTGTTTTACTCTTTCATTTATTTCTAACTTCAATCCATTATGATCTGATAGAATACATGCTAGTGTCTCTATCTTCTTGTATTTGCTAACATTAGCTTTGTGGCATAATATATGGATCTATTTTAGAGAAGGATCCATGTGCTGCTGAGAAGAAAGTGTATTCACTCTTGGTTGGATGGTATATTGTATAAATGTCCGTTAAGTCTAAATTATTGATTGTGTTATTGAGATCTATGGTTTCTTTGTTCAATTTTTGTCTGGAAGATCTGTCCAGTGGTGAGAGAGGCGTGTTAAAATCACCTAGTATTATTGTGTTATGGTCTATTTGGTTTCTGAAATTGAGAAGGATTTGTTTGACATACATGGATGAGCCACTGTTTGGGGCATAGATGTTTATGATTGTTATATCTTGCTGATTTATGCTTCCCTTAAGCAGTATGAAATGACCTTCTTTATCCCTTCTGACTAACTTTGGCTTGAAGTCCACATTATCGGAAATGAGGATGGATACTCCAGCTTTTTTGCTGAGTCCATGTGCATGGTATGTTTTTCCCCATCCTTTCACCTTTAGTCTATGGGTATCTTTTTCTATGAGGTGAGTCTCTTGCAGGCAACATATTGTTGGATCTTTCTTTTTAATCCAATCTGCCAGTCTATGTCTTTTGATTGATGAATTCAGGCCATTAACATTCAGGGTTATTATTGAGATATGATTTGGTTTCCCGGTCATTTGGTTCATTTTTTAAATTTATTTATTTATTTGTTTGACACAACTTGTTTCCTCCTTTATTTGACAATTCCTTTAGGATAATTCCTCCCTTTGCTGATTTGCTTCTTTGTTTTTCATCTCTTCCTCATGGAATATTTTGCTGAGAATGTTCTGTAATGCTGGCTTTCTTTTTGTAAATTCTTTTAGCTTTTGTTTATCATGGAAGGATTTTATTTCATCGTCAAATTTGAAGGTAAGTTTTGCTGGGTATAAGATTCTTGGTTGGCATCCATTTTCTTTCAGGGCTTGGAAAATGTTGTTCCAGGCCCTTCTAGCTTTTAGGGTCTGGATTGAAAAGTCTGCTGATATCCGTATTGGTTTCCCCCTGAATGTAATTTGGTTCTTTTCTCTCACAGCCTTTAAAATTCTGTCTTTATTTTGTATGTTCGGTATTTTCATTATAATGTGCCTTGGTGTGGGTCTGTTGTAATTTTGTGTATTTGGAGTCCTATAAGCCTCTTGAACTTGATTTTCCATTTCATTCTTCAGATTTGGGAAATTTTCTGATATTATTTCATTGAATAGGTTGTTCATTCCTTTGGCTTGTTTCTCTAGGCCTTCCTCAATCCCAATAATTCTTCAATTTGGCCTTTTCATGATATCCCATAGTTCTTGTAGATTCTGTTCATGATTTCTTACCATCTTCTCTGTTTGTTCAACTTTGTTTTCAAGGTTAAATATTTTGTCTTCAATGTCTGAGGTTCTGTCTTCCAGGTGTTCTATCCTAGTGGATATGCTTTCTATGGAGTTCTTAATTTGGTTTATTGTTTCCTTCATGTCAAGGATTTCTGTTTGGTTTTTTTTCAATATCTCTAACTCTTTATTGAAATGATCTTTTGCTTCCTGTATTTGCTCTTTTAACTGTCGATTGGTGCGATCAATCAATGCTTGCATTTGCTCTTTCATCTCATCATTCAGTGCGTGCATTTGCTCTTTCATCTCATCGTTTGCTTCTCTGATCATTTTAATTATGTACATTCTGAACTCCTTTTCTGTCATTTCTTCTGCCATGCTGCCACTGGGTTTTATTGATGTAACATCTAGATTTGTTTGCAGCATTTTCTTTCCTTGTTTTCTCATATTGTTCAGGTATCAGAGGACCGCTGAGATATTGCAGATTTCCTCTATTGACTTACAATGTCCCTGAAGATTTCTATATATATCCCCCCTTAGCCTTCAGTAGACTGAAGTCTTGGAGGAAGTTGATAATGCGGTGCTCCACAAGGAAGCTGCCTCTCTAGGAGTGGTGGCCTTCAGGTGGGGTATAATCCCTGCTAGTGGGCAGAGGTGCCTCCACTTGTTGACCAATGGTCATCCAAAGGGGACCTAGGCTGTGGGCTGAGGCAAGGCCTGTTTGGGCCTGAGTCTCTGCTTTTACCGTCCTTGTGGGGAAACCTCACCCAGCAGGGAAGACTCACCCGGTGGGGAGGTCTCGCTTGTCAGTTCCCTCCTAGAGGTTCCCCTCAATTTATAGCTACCACCTGGGCTGGGCTGCCTTCCTCTGCAAAGTTCCCAGGGGCCCGGCCCTACCTCCTCGGCCTGGGAGCCTCACGCTTTGCAGATGACTCTCCTTAGGCTGCCCTTCCTCAAAGAATCTGCCTGCAGGCCTGGAACCTTCGCTCCGCCCTAAGCCTGTCTCTGTGCGGCTCTTCCACCAAGAAGCCTCCTAGATCCTGGGACCCTGTTCTGCACCTAATCACCTGGCTATGCGGCCCCTCCTCTGAGCAGCCACCTGGGGCCCTGTACAATCGCTCTGAATCCCAGAGACCCGCCACACGCCTCTTCCTCCAGACAGCCGCCCAGTATTCCGGTGGGGTCACTAGGAGTCCAAGAAACTCACTGCGTGCCTCCTCCTCCCACCAACCACCCGTAGCCCTGGGCAATCAATCACTCCGAGTCGAAGTGACCCTCCCCGTTCCTCCTCCTTCTCCAGATAACCCCCGGGGTGTTCAGGAGCGGTCGCTCTGAGTGGCTCTGAGTCCACGTGACCCGCAGCACGGGTCCTCTGGGCAACCGCCCGGAGCTCTGGTGCGGCCACTCAAGACCAAGCGTCCTACCACGCTTCTCCTCCAGGCAGCCCCCCTGTGTTCAGGAGCTCTTACTTTAAGTCCAAACAACTCACTACTCGCCTTCTCCTCTGAGCAGCCGCCTGGAGCGCTAATGCAGTCACTGGGAGTCCAAAGGACCCGCCGCGCTCCTCCTCCTCCTCCTCCTACTCCTCTGGGCAGGCCCCGGGGTTCAGAAGTGGTCTGAGTCCAAACAGCTCGCCACGCAGCCCCTTCTCTGTCAACCGCCTGTAGCTCTGGTGTAGTCACCCCGAATCCAAGCAGACATGCTCCTCTTCCTCCTCCTCATCCTCAGGGCAGGCCCCGGTGTTCAGAAGCGTCGTTCTGAGTCCAAACAGCTCGCCGCGCAGCTTCTCCTCTGGCAACCGCCTGTAGCTCTGGTGCAGTCACTCCGAATCCAAGTGGCCACGCTCCTCCTCCTCCTCCTCAGGGCAGGCCCTGGTGTCCTGAGTCCACACAGCTCTCCTCGCCACTCTTTCCCTGGGCAGCCGCCGGAGCCCCAGTGGTTGCTCCGAGTCCCAGCGCTGTGCCTAGCGGCCTCCTTTACGGCGCTCCCAGCTGTCCGAGTTCACTGCTCCAGCGGGGGGAGGGGCGTCTCGCCGGCAGTTCTACTTCACAAAGTTTCCTGCGTTCCGGGACCACCGTCCCATCTGGGATGCCTCCCCAGGGGGTGAGAGTCACCCGGCTGCTTTGAGTTGGTCCCAAGCGTCTCAATATCTCCTCTTTTGAATCCTGAGTCCTGGAGCAACATGAAATGCAGCCACCCTCTAGGCCGCCATCTTGAAACCTCCAGGATTAGACTTCTTTAACAAGATCCCCATAGTCCAGGAAATAAAAGCAAGAATCAATAAATTGGATAGATTCAAAATAAAAAGCTTTTTCTCAGCAAAGGAAACAATCAATAATGTGAAAAAAGAACCTACAAAGTGGAAAAAAATCTTTTCCTCCCACACTTCAGACATAGCACTAATCTCCAAAGTTTATAAAGAACTTAAAAAAATTTATACCTAAAATATAAAGAACCCAATCAATAAATGGGGTAAGGATTTGGGCAGACACTTCATAGAAGAGTATATACAGGTGATCAACAGATATATGAAAAAGTGCTCATCTTCTCTAGTAACTAGAGAAATGCAAATTAAAACCACCCTAAGATTTTATCTAATTCCAATTACAATGGCTATTTTCAAGAACACAAGCAATAATAAGAGTTGCGTGGATGTGGGGAAAAAGGTACACTCATACATTGATGGTGGAGTGACAAATTGGTGCAGCCACTCTGGAAAGCAGTATGGAGATTCCTCAGAAAACTTGGAATGGACCCACCATTTGACCCAGCTATTCCATTCCTCAGTTTATACCAAAAGGACTTAAAATCAGCATACTACAGTGATGTAGCCATATCAATGTTCATAGCAGCTCAATTCACAATAGCCAAATTGTGGAACCTACCAAGATGCACTTAAATTGATGAATGGATAAAGAAACTGTGGTATATATACACAAGGGAATATTACTCAGCCATAAAGAAGAATACAATTATGACATTTGCTGGTAAATGAATGAAGTTGGAGAATATCATGCTAAGTGAAATAGGCCAAGCCCAAGAAACCAAACATCAAATGTTTTCTCTGATAAGTGGATGGCAATACATAAGGGGGGGGTGACAGGGGAGAGAAAGAGAAGAATGAAGGAACTTTGAATGGTGTAGAGAAAAATGGGGTGGAAGGGGGTGGGGGAAGGAAAGATAGTAGAATGAGACAGTATTATCCTATGTATATGTGTGATTACATGATTGGTGTGAATCTACATTGTGTACAACCATAGAAATGAAAATTTGTACTCCATTTGTGTATAGTGAATCAAAATGCAGTCTACAAAAGTAAAAAAAAAAAAAATTAAATTAAAAAAATTAAACCCCTAACTCTTACCCTGCATGAAAGTCAAAGTGGAATAAGGGGTTAGGCATTGTAACAGAGGCCTTGTACCTAACAGAAGAAAAAGTAGGCCCAAATCTACATCATGCTGGCTTAGGAACTGACTTCCTTAACACAGCCTCTAAAGTGCCAGCAGTAAAATGAAGAGTCAATAAATGGGAGAGAATCAAACTAAGAAGCTTCTTCACAGCAAAGGAAACAATTGGTAATATGAAGAGAGAGCCTACAGAATGGGAGCAAATCTTTGCCAACTGCACTTCAGATAGAGCATTAATCTCCAGCATATATAAAAACTCAAAATAACACCAAAAAAAATCCCCCAAATAACCCAACCAATAAATAGGCTAAGAAACTGAGCAGACCCATCAGAAAGACAGAAATACCATCAATATAAAAATATATGAAAAAATGTTCAACATCTTAGCAGTCAAAGAAGTGCAAATTAAAATTACACTGAGATTTAATCTCACTCAAGTCAGAGTGAGAATTATCAAGAATACAAGCAACAATAAATGTTGGCAAATATGTGGGGGAAAATAGACTTATCCATTGCTGGTGGGATTGCAAATTGGTGCAATCACTCTGGAAATCAGTATGGAGATTCCTCAAAAATCTTGGAATGGAACTAGCATTTGACTCATTATCTCACTCCTCAGTTTATACCCACAGGAATTAAAATTAGCATACTATAATGACACAGCCACATCAAAGTTTATAGCAGCTCAATGCACAGCCAAACTGTGGAGC
>NW_027632382.1:0-23973 GCF_902686455.1 Sciurus vulgaris
GTTTCCCTAAGTACAATCTAAGTAACTTCCTTCATGTGGGCTCCCACTCTAAAGACACTGTCCTGTAGGACTCAAAGGCAATCCCCTACTTTGTAATCTTTATCCTAAGAAGATGAAGATTTCTGACTCAAGGTTCTGCTCAAAGGACCAAGAGCAGAAGTTCTATCTCCCGCTCTGGGTAAACAAACTAAGTGGCATCTCAGTCAATGACCTAAACATGAACATGTTACCCACCTACCCAACTGAAGTTTCATGATGACTCTGTCATCTAATTGCACCACTACCCTACCCTACATAGGAATGGTATCAGTGAGCTGGATGAGGGAGAGCAGACATCTATTAGGGGCAATACAACCATGGAGTTCAGGAACTTCAAGTCCCATGGTGCTTGAGGGACTCTAAGCCATCCTCACATTCCTCTGCTCTGAGGACTCTTCCCAGTGGCTCAAATTATTTTAACATCTTTCCACAGAAATGTGGATATTGCCCACTCTCCAATAAAGCTTAAAAGAAGGTAACAACCTACTCAGTACTCCCTGGGGCACCAATTTTTAAATAAGCCTATCTAGATAGCTCCCAATGGTCTCTGTCATTAATGTTTGCTTGGTCTTGATCAAATTGACCACAAAACCTAATATTCTGATTGCCTTCCTCAAAACCCATGCCTGTTAAACTTGGCCTTGCTCCTTTGCAAACTTGTCCTCCTTACTTACATTCTTATGCTCTAGATGAGGATCATGCATAACTTCATTCATATACTTTTCAATTTGGTTCACTTGACATGCTCTTCTATTGTTAAAGCAGTTAAAACTACACTGTGATTCCATCTCACTCCAACCAATTGACAATATTTGGGAATACCAGTGACAATAAAGGTTGACAATGATGAGGCGTAAAAGGTATACTCATACTTTGTTAGTGGGACTGCAAATTGGTACAATCCCTCTGAAAAGCAGTGTGGAGATTCTTCTAAAATCTAGCAATGAAACCACCATTTGACCCAGTTTTACCACTCCTTGGTATATATACACAAAGAACTAAAATCAGCATATTACAGTGAGGCAGCCACATCAATGTTTATCGCAGAGCAATATCTAAGTTATGGGGCCATCCTAGGTGCCCTTCAACAGATAAATGGATAAAGAAAATGTATATTGATACAATGAAGTATTTCTTAGCCATAAAAAATGATTTGATGATATTTTCTAATAAATGGGTGGAGCTGAAAACTGTCATTCTAAGTGAAGTAAACCATTCCTATAAAATCAAAGGCTCAATGTTTTCTCTGGTATGTGCAACCTAATCCAAAATAAAGGGAGGGAAGCTGAAAAACAAGAATTGAATTTCAGTAGAATAGACAAATGGGAGTTAAAGGCAGGGACAGGGATGAGCAAAGGGGGGACACTGGAATACAACTGGCACAATTTTTCTATGTACATATATGAATACATCAGTGAAGCCATTGTGCACATCTGAAAGAAATTAATCTAAAAAATATCAATAGGCAAATGGCAGAAAGATCAGTGGAGTAGAACAAGGGGAGCTGGGTTGCGGGGCAGGGATAAGAGGCACTAGGGACTGAACTAGAACAAGATATATTCCATGTTGTATAATCACGTCCAATGACTCCTATTGTCATCTGTGACTCAAAAGAACCAATGAAAAATAAATGAACCAAAATACATACAGAATAGTGAAAGCGCAGAATACTGGGCTAATTAAGGAATCTGAGTTCAAATCTGACTGTGACCACTTACTTTATACAGAAAAATCACTATAATATTTTTAACTTGTAGGTTGTTGATCATAACAATTTGGCCAGATGATTAAACACATTAGGAGGTACTACATGGATCTTTGATGGGTTGCTAAGATTCCTTGAAACCCTGAAATTTACTGGGTTCTTGATTCAGTATATAGAAGAAGAATCTTAGCTGACGGAATTTTTTTTACTATATCAACAGAAACACAAAAAATAGTAGAAGAGAAACTAAAAAATGACAACAGTAAAAGAATAAGAAAAGATTATAGTCGTATAAAAGCAAACAGACTATAAAGAAAGAAGAGTCTAGATAGAACTAGATAGGGGTTGTAACTTGAAGGGAAATCCAAACTGAGCAAACCAAAAATAGAGATATCAATTAAAATATATTCTAAAGAGATTCAAAAATAATTAATACAATGTGATATAACTTGGCCTACACATCAATATTTCACACTTCCAATAAAATGATTATTCTCCAAGACTTGCTTGTTTTTGTTCATTAAAACCCATGGTCCTATAATTACAGCTGTTTGATTTTTCCCAAAATATTCAATCTTATAAAAGGTATTGGTTACCAACACATCTATAGAAAATATTAAGACAAACTGGCACTATAGCCAGGTTTCCCAGGTAAAATCTGAATCAAAATGAGCACAAAACTGAGATTGAATATCTGAATTCATCTGATATGAATCTACATCTTGATCTTAATGCCACATTGTTCTCTATCACAGGAGTGAGAGAATGGATTTGTCAGCAAAGCTTGCAGAACGTCAAACCACAGGCCACCTATTTCTTAATTAGGGAATCATGGGACAATCAGTCAAAATCTCTGACAGTGGCTTCATCAGTAAATAATAGGTAATAATAATGCAGATAGTTTCAAGCTTCTGTGATTACTATAAGAAATGGTTATATGGTGGTTGGTGTAGTGGAGAATGCCTACAATTCCAGTGACTTAGGAGACTGAGGCCAGAGGGTCACAAGATGGAGACTGGCCTCAGCATCTTAGGGAGATCCTAATCAACTTAGCAAGACCCGGTTCTGAAATAAACAATAAGAAAGAACAGGGGATGGATTACTTGCTAAGTGTTCCTGGAACCAAATAAAAAGTGCCAGACACACATGATAGGATCTCTAGCTCAGAACAGAACTCTCAAATCTCCTTTTCTCTGTGTGCTACAGTATTTAAAAATACAATTTTTAAACCTATAAAACCCTACCTGGTTGAAGTTTCATTTTTAGAACTCTCATCTGTTATTAAAGAAAAGAGTAAATTTAGTAAACAGTATAAAATAAAAAATTAAAAATACAGGACACTGATATTTCTTACAAAGTATTCCTTTGGGATAATTCCTGGATAGTCTTCTTGAATGAATATTATTTATTTTAGGGGCAGGCAATTAAGGCATCAAAAACTCTTATGTACCCTTTTTTTTGGATTTATCAAATGAAAGGAGAAAGAACATTTCTCAGTGTTTGATTCATAAACTGATGTGTTCATGCCCATAATCCTAAGTGAATCCTAAGTGAATACTGAAAGACCAACAAGAAAAATCATTAGTATATAACTGACAGTGCCAGACAAATACCAGGAATTTTCTGGAATACTGTCAGTAGAACAATTATAAGGAGTAAACTTATTGGGCCATGGTACAAAAGTGTCTACAGGTTTTCAGTCAAAACTAGTTAGGATAAAACACCTCACCACAAGGAAGCTAGTTCTGTGAGCAGTATACTAGGTAGAGTGCAAAATGCAGGAAGCAGACCAGGGACAATTACTTACAAAGAAAATTCAGTTTTCCATTGAGAAGTGCTTGATAGAAGTTGATGAGGTTATTCTCACTAATCCTCTTTTGCTAATCTCTGAGTTCCAGCTATTTTTTCTCTCTCTCTGTGATACAAACAAGGCTTTTTCTCCCACAGAAAAAACCACTGGAAAGATGACTTATAAGTTGAATTACTCTGATTCATATGTAATTGTCTTACAGAAGATTACAAGGAACTACTGAGGAGGCAGTAGCAAGATGTCAAGGAGGAATACTTGATATGCTAATAATCTTTAAATAGAACCATTAATAAGCTCAAGGAGAAGGAAGAGGAGAAGATGAATAAAAGAAAAGGAGGAAGTGAGGGAGAAGGCAGGAAAGGACAAGGAATAGGAAGTAATTTTCTTGTTCTTGGAAGGGTAGTTTTAATATTGTCAAAATGGACATACTACAAAAATATTACACAGATTCAATTCAATTTCACCAAAAACCAATGACATTCTTCACAAAACTGGAAAATAACAGCTCTAAAATTCATTTGGAAGAACAAAAGATTCAGAATACTCAAATCAATAATAAAACATAATGGAAGAAGCTAAAAGCATTGCAATACCTGATATCAAATTAGACTACCGACCTAAGGTAACAAAAACATCAGGATATTGCATCGAAACATGCATGAGAGCAATGGAATAGTATAGAACATATGGAGAAATCCACATAGTCACCTGATACTTGACAAAGGTGAAAAAAATATACATTGGAGAAGAGATAAGCTTAAAACCAATGGTGCTGAGAAAACTCTATGTCCATATCCAGAAGAAATAGCTTTTGACCTGGACAGAAATAAATCAAAGTGGATCAAAGATAGGAATTAGACCAGAAACTTAGCAACTGCTGAAAGAAAAGACAGCATCAATACTAAAAGTTATTTACTCAGTTACCAAATGACTTAAGAAAACCTTAAACTCAAGAAAGAAAATCAAGAATCAACAAGTGGGATGACATCAAATTCAGCATGCAAATCAAACAATTAGAGCATAAAGACTGAGCATACAGAATAGGAGAAAACCTTTTCCAACTGCTCCTCTAACAGGGGAATAATATCCAGAATATTTAAAGAACCCCAAAAGCCTAACACTGAAAAATAAACAAATAAACCAATGAATAAATGGGCCAAAGAACTAAACGGGCACTTCTCAAAAGAAAAAACACAAATGCCCAAGAAACACATGGAAGAAGTTCAACATCTCTAGTAATCAGGGAAATCCAAGTGAAAACCACATTGAGATTTCATCTCACTTCAATTAGATTGGCAATTTTCAGGAATACAAACAATAATAAATGCTGGAGAAGTCAAGGGGAAAAATGTACACTCACACATTGTTGATGGGGACTTCAAATTAATAAAATCATTCTGGAAAGCAGTATGGAGACTTCTCAGAAGCTGGATATGGAACCACTCAGCTATCCTACTCCTCACTCTTTATTCAAAAGAACTAACTCAGCATACTACAAAGATACAGCCTCATCGATTTTTGAACACTGCAATTCACAAGACTAAGATATGGAACAGGCCTAAGTGTACATCAGTAGATGAACAGATGAAGAAAAGGTGGTATATAGACAACAGATTTTTACTCAGCCATATGAACTAATTATGGCATTGCTTGTAAATGGATGGATCTGGAGAAGATCATGCTAAGTGAAATAAGTCAGACTCAGAAAGTCAAGGGCAGAATGTTTTTCTCTCATATGCAAAAGCTAGAACCAAATTAAGAAAATGGGGAGAAGTCTATGAAAATGGAAGGAATATCAGTGGGATCGAAGCAGAGGATATATGGGGAGAGAAGAGGCACAGGAAAAGGGAGCAAATCTGAAAGAAAAGAAGTTGATTAAATTATGCTAGGCACATGTAAGAATACACCACAAAAAAATTTACCTGTGCCTTATGTACAAACACAAATTTTAATGATGGTAAATAAAGAGATGGATGGCCAGCAGATTTGAGGAGGAAGAACAATAGAAGGGACTAGGGGAGGGAAAGTGGTACTAAAAATTTAAGTGGAGCAAATTATATTCCACACATGAATAGTTATGACAAAAATAAACCCCAATACAATAATGTGCTGAAAAATAATTTTAACAAAGGTTTAAATGTAGATGCATCTAAGACAAAGGTTAAATATATAAAAAATCATTTCCCTATGCTCAAAAATATCATATTTAAATCATGGACACTGACTTTTAACATTTGAATTTTTTTGGTGAAATCATACTATAGAATTTGAAAGGAAAACAAGGACTGAAAGATTGCTTACAATTCAATAGCTTAATGTAGTTCTTCCCAGAAAATTTGTATAGCAAAATTTACCTGGTTTGAATATCCTTACAGCATTCACTTCCAATGCCTTACTTGCTTCATTTGTGTCTTCAAGGGCAGGCTTGATGGGTTTGGAAACAAGATATTACATTAAAATTGTATATATCACACAATATACGGTTAATGATTCTATATAAAAATGGAAATATTTTACCCTGTCTTGAGGACATTTCTTTTGAAATACTGAAAAGTAAAAGGGACATATAATCAATTATACAACAATGTATCAAAAACAACCATAAATTCATGCAGAGTTTGTACAGAAAAGAATACTTATGCATGGTTTAATGATGACTACTTTAGCTTTGGGCTTATTCTTTATGTTTAGGTGAAAAAACATGAGACATACTGCAGAAAAACCAGGATTACAGGTTTAATGAAATATGAAGTTAAGATTCCAAATGCAAGTTTATTTTTCCACTGACCAATTAATATTATAGGAGCTTTACTTGGTGGCACACACATATAATCCCAGCTCAGGAGGCTGAGGCAGCAGGACTGCGAGTTCAAAACCCAGCCTCAGCAACTAAGCAAGGACCTAAACAAATCAGTGATACCCTGTCTCTAAATAAAATATCAAGAATGGCTGGGGATGTGCCTCAGTGATTAAGTGACCCTGAGTTCAAATCCATGGCACTTAAAAAAATATGTATAGGAAAGTGTGCATTTACCAAAGTAAAAAATGGAGATTAGTGTAGCATAAACTGCTCTGTAGTCAGAGGAGGGACTCACAGCCCTAGGAGTAGTGGGACAAAATGTCAAAGCTGATGATAGAATGTAACAGGGTAAGTCATTCATGAAACACTCAGAACCATTTATATGATTATATGGCATGTGTGTATACTGCTCCTAAAATTGCCTCCAATTGATTAAGTAAAAATTATGACATTTGTTGGTTTCTCAATGTCACATTGTGCTTCTATTTAAATTAAAACAAAATAAAGAATATGTGAAAATGTTGATAATTGCAACTCAATAAACAGAACAAGAATGAGCAGACTTCAAGTATATTACCATAATTCTCGGATGGCTGAAAATCTCCACATACTTCTTTTTTTTCAGGGACATTCTGGGGAGGATGAAAAAGCTTTATGTGTAACAAGCATAACATTTGATAAAATGATTGTAATATTCAGCATTACAAGACACATTGGAAAGAACACGTTTCTGAATCATTCCTACGTACATTCAAATCCCAATTCTGCCATGTAATGACCTACATTTTCACATGGGTTGAGAATTATAAGAAATGAGAGAGACAATTCCAAATATTACATCCTTACCTCTAGTTAGTTATTACACAAATACTGTGATACCCAATGGATTATTTTCTTGAGCACAAAAACGTGGGGTAAAATTTTGATCCATATGTAGCTCAGCATACTTGTAAAAATCTGACATTTTAAGAAATCTGAAGTAATTACTTGTGACGTTCTGAATATTTCCATGGTTTTTATTTGCACAAACTACCTCGTGGGGGGAAAAACACAAAAGCTGAGTTTTGAGGACAATTTGTAACTAAGATGGGATAGGGTCACAAACAGTATGTAAGTTCCTTTTACCCTGTATGTCAGACAGTTAAAGACATATGATTACATATATTTGGTCCATCCCAGAAAGGCAAGAATAAATTCTGTAGGACAAAGATGGATGAATGACACCACACAGAGCAAACAGAAAACAGGAAGACTAAGTAATGAAGTCATCATGGAGGCACAGGTGACTGAAAAGAATAGACTCTAAAGAAATGTATTCTAAAAAGAAATACTGAGTCTAGGGGTAAAACATTTTTAGAAAGGTAATGGAAGAGGAAGAACCAAACAGAAAGATAGAGACATGACCAGTAACATGCATTTAAGCCAAAGAAGAAAGGAAGGAAGAGCAAGGCATGGAAAGAAATACAACCTAGAGTTTTGACCAAAATATTAATACTGATAATATTCATTTCTATTACACTATCATTTTTTGCATAAAAATTTGTATAAAAAAGCATTCAGTTTTATTAGTATAAAAGGAATTCAACTTGTTAACTGTAGTTATGAACCACTCTCTAAAATCTGTAACATTATTAGTATGGAAAATAATTTTCCCCAATTTCCCTCTGAAAGAGAAAACTGATAATCAGAATGCTAAAAAGTACATAAAAATAAAAAAGATATATTTAATAGCACATGGGTTGGGCCTCAAAAAAAGTTTTACAAATTTTGATCTAAAATCCAATCTTAGATCAAAGCTGGAAGAAGTGAGGGATATTCTACTATCCAATTTCATATTTGTTATGTTCTTATTTGCTTCTTATTTATGACATTAGTTTATGATAACTCACCAGAACTTTTACCTCTTGAACTTTAAAAGAGAATGTAAACTTAAGCCATATTTTCAGAAACCCAACAGCCTTAATATTTAGCTACCTCAGGTTTATTACTTAAAACACTTCATTGTATAGATATCTTATTTTCTTCCCATTGATTCATGTTCACAATGTATGTAACAGTCTTTCACATCAAAACACTCTTTTCAGTTTTCCAAGAAATACCCTCATGTTTCCTATCTTGCAGTAGCACAGAGGGACAAAAGACTTTTAAAATAAATATTTAAGTAACTAAGTATACAAATTTCTAAACCTGAAATCTGAGTATGACATAAAGATTCAGAGTGTATATTTTAAAACGCTACAATGCAAAAAGTTTTCTGAAATTCAAATTATGCCTTGTGGTTTTTAAGACTTTCTGCTTCAACAACTAGTTTTTATTTGCAGAAAATATCTAGTCTTCATTTAGATTAAGAAATTTATATGCACTTTTAAGAGGCAGGTCCAGTGAAGTACAATACCTTTACAACAGAAATGTTGAGAAACAGGTTTAAATTTCTCCTTTTTAACAAGTTCTCACAGTTTAAATGTAAATATGGAACCCAGGATGGAAATAGAGAAAAGTTCTCCAAAAAGTTTATGAACTAAAATTTAAAGCATCCAGGAGAAAAACTAAAAAAATGTATGCAGTGTTCTCTATAGTATTCAAACTAAGGCATCAGGAAAATTACATGACTCATAAATACTTACCCAAACCATTGAAGATTTATTTAGTCCTGAGTATAATCAATTGAGTTCATTTACAAGTCACAGTGGACTTACCCAAATAATCCTTCCCAAATCTCATATTTCCTGTGCTATTAGAATGTTTCTCCTGGGCTGGGGTTGTGGCTCAGTGGTGGAGCACTTGCCTACCTGTGAGGCACTGGTTCACTCCCCAGACCACATAAGATAAAATAAACATATTGTGTTCATCTACATTTTAAATATTTTTTCAAAAAGAATGCTTTTCCAAATAAAATTTTGTTCCTGTTATGGATTTTCAAAAGTCCCTACTTCCCTGAAGTAGTAGATGGAACACTGATATTCACAAAGGCAAAAATAAAAATTCAACACAATTGTGCAAAATAATTTCTTCTGAGAAAATTTCCAAGTGAGATGACAAGGAAAGCATTGTTAAACTGTAAGACTAAGCACTTCACAAACAGAATTCAGAGCAAGAAAATTAATTTGACAAGAGGGCATTTACCTTGATATCAGATTTATTGTTGCCCTTTTCTGAAGTAGGCTCAATAATACCAGGATCAGGTCTCTGTGCAGAACTTCTGAGCAAAAATACATAACAAAAATGGGTGAGTCCAGTCCAGTTTTTAAAGTAATAAAACCTGGTGAATGTTTGGATATCACTATATTAAATGAGGATTTGGACTTATAGGATTAAAATATGACTCCCATTTTAAGAAAACTTTTGTTTACCTCTTTCTGCCTCTTCCTGCTTTTCCCATTCTATCAATCATTCAGTAAAGTCACACTTGGCTCCATTTCAAAGAGTGATGGCCAATACAATGACAGAGAACTGAGAATAATGTGTTTTCCAAACCTCTCTGTCCTGAAGGCTGAACTGAAAAATCCACTAAGTGGCCAACATAAACATTGTGGTCTGAATTGAAACAAACCTAATAATCTAACATGAGATAGAAAGATATACTGCTTTTGCTCCATTGTATCTCCCTGGATCAGAGACTAAGATGGCTAACTTGAAATTTCAGCCTTGGTGCTTCAGCCTGGAAACCACCTGCTAAAGTGTCCCTCTTGATTCCTTTTAGGCAAAAATAGCACAGAGATTTCCCTGAAACATTTTAATGGTTTGAAAGATGAAGACCCAAAGAAAAAAACAACAAATATATATGCTGTTACTGGGAATCCCATTCTTAGAGAGATTGAAATATTACAAATTTTAAAACTCAATTAATTTCCCAGTACAGTTCCTGCCTTACTCAGGGCCACAAAAAATATCAAGCACTTTAAAACACTCATGGACACTCACTCAATGGAAATGAGTGCCTGTGAAGTAGAGGAATGCTACTTGGGCTTCTGTTTCCCCAAGTACTATCTAAACATCTTCCTTCCTGTGGGTTTGCACTCCCATGGCCACCTTCGGCAGGACCTCCAAATCTTCATCCTATGAAGACGCAGTTTCCTGAAACAAGGTTGGCTCCAAGGACCATGAGTGGGTGTGGCTCTTTCCCTACTCCAAGAAAACAAGCTAAATGGAGTCTCAGTCACTGGTCTCAGCATAAGCACGTTACCAACCATCCAACTGACACTCCACGATAGCTCTGTCAAATTGTACCCTGTCCTACCCTACCTGTACATAGGAAGGACATGAGAGACTTGGCAAAAGTGGTGGAAGTGAGCATATGCCTGCTCTGGGCCATAGATCATGCGGTTTAGCAACTTCTAGTCTTTGGTGCTTGAAGTTTGGTGTACTACCATCACGTTCCTATATACTCTACAGATTCTTCTCAGTAGCTTAAAAGTTTTTAACACCTTTCAACAGAAACCCTGAAGTCTGTCATTCCTACAAACATGAAAGCAACAACATGTTTTGGACTCCTGCAAACTCCCTTTTAATATGATTTTCTACATAGTTCCCAACATCCATGTTCCAAATTCTCATTTTATCTTCATCAGACAAGGTGAAAAACCCAATATGTTGATCTCTTTTGGAAAAAACAATGATTTCTACACAATTCAGTGTTTTTCGTCTTCAAACATGCCCTCCCTTTGTTAGTTCTATTATGACTCTCTAACTCCAGGTTCACTTAATAATTCTCTTCTGATCATCTATATTTGGGTTCACTAGACTCACTCTCCCATTATATTGTTGAAACTCTCACATGATTTAAGACAATATAGGAGAGTTTGGGCCTCCCATTAAGGAACATATGTTCAAATCTCATTGCTGTTACTTTCTACAACCAGATAATATCCTTTAATATATTTAAGTTCCATGTTAACCATCAAAACAACCAATTAGGCAGAATACAGAAAATATTTTGAAGTATTAGAGACTTTTTGACTAATTACTAAGATTCTTTAAATTTCATTGCTGTTACTTTCTACAACAAGATAATATCCTTAAATTTATTTAAGTTCCATGTTAACCATCAAAACAACCAATTAGGCAGAATACAGAAAATATTTTGAAGTATTAGAGACTTTTTGACTAATTACTAAGATTCTTTAAATTTCTGTTATTCTCTGATTTTGATTGTATATACAGAAAAAAAGAAGTACAGAGCTGATAGTAACATTTTAAAAGTCGAAACACCAAGAAAAGCAGAATAGAAAATTTTAAAAATTCAAGAAAAGATTACAGCCATAGAAAAAGCAAAAATGATAAAAAAATAAAAATGTTTATGGAACTAGACAGTGGTACTAGCCTGATGAGAAAATCAAACTGGAAAGTCAAGAACTAGAAAAATCAATTAAACTATTTTCTAAATATGTCTTTAAGAAGATTAATGCAATTAATACTATGTATTCATGTATATTACAGTTAAGTCATAGGTATTCTTCACCAATAATTACCTAACTTTGCTTATATAAAACCCTTGGCTCCTATGACCCTAGCTATGTGAGATTTGCCCCGAAAGGTTTAAGTTTAAAAATGTACGGTGTGTCATTGCAAATTTCAAAAATATTAGCACAAATTCTTCAAATATAAACATGTTTTTCAGGAAATGTCTAATTTAAATGCTAAAAGACAACTAAGTTTGAATTCATGAATTCATCTGATATGGATCTGCATCTTGAGCCTTTGTGCCACACACATCCCTATCAATCTATGGGAAAGGGCAAGAGAATGAATTTATCAATCAGGCTCGTGATCAAATCATAGCCCAGATACTTGTAAATTATGAGGTCATGGGCTCATTAGTCAACTTGTTTGAATGATAGTTGCTTAATCACTGATTAATAGGTGGTAAGAGCACAGCTTCTTTCAGAGATGCTGTGATGACTGTAAGAAAGTTTTAAGCACATATTATGATGTCTGGATAGGACTAGAACATCCAACAAATTTTACTTCCTTTTGTCTGCATTCCCTCATTAACTTTATTAGGTTCATTAGTTTTCTAATTGTAAAAATCATACCTGGATAAGGAGTCGTCACTCTCTAAAAAAGAAAAGGGTGAAATAAATATGTTATTAACAACAGAAAATATAAAATTAGTAGAAATAATGACTGATTATTTTTTAAAAACAATCCTTTGGGACCAGTCCTGAAGATTATCCTACACTGGATATCAATTATATTACTGATATGCAATTGATTCAATATGAATCAAGGTTACATACAAAGGAGCACAGGTATAGACTGTAGGCATAGCAAACATTTTCTGGAAAATAATACCAGAAAATGTACCATGTCTTCAGAAAGATATTGACATCCAAGTTCAGGAAGCATTTAGAACCCCAATTGAACCTGACCACAAAAGAAACTCTCCACATCATATTATTATACACAATTGTCACAAACACAAAACCAGAAAGAATATTGAAAGTTACAAGAGGGAATAGTCAAACCACTTATACAGGCAAACCTATAAGAAGAACACAGTGTTTTAAACTGAAAATTTAAAAACCAAATCAGTACACAATGATGTACTTCAAGCACAACAGGGGGAGAAATGGAAAATGAAAGGGCATTTATCATATTATACAAATAAACCAGAAAGTCAAGTATCAAGTGTTTTCCCTTACACGTGCAGTCTGGAAAATAAATAAATAAAAGGATACTCTGAAAAGAGAAGTGGTGACTAGGGGAAGAGGAAGAAGACTGGGGGAGGGAGAGAGAAGGGAGAGATAGAAAGTAGGGAGATAGATGGGATTCAAGTGTGATATCCCTGCTTGGAAATGTTAGAGTGGAATGCAGTCATTTGTACAATAAAAACACTGTCCATTTTTATAGCAAGCCCAATTTACTATAATGTAACTATAGAAACAACATACAACGTACTAATTTTAAAATATTATTTAAATAAAGGTAAAATGTCTGAGGCTAAATTTTAATTAATGAAATAGTTTTTCAGAAAACATTTAAATTTCAGATTATAAATTTCAGCTTTTAAATTTTCTACAAAGAAATAATTCTAAATTATAGGATATTAAGAAGGAAATTAAGAAAAATAGGAATGCCATATACACATTGATTTGTTGCCACTCCTTTCTGATCATATTTTCTTATACAGGGTAGGAACACTAAGAGTAATTCACTATCAAAAGGAACTAAGTTCCATACTCTGTACCAAATTAAAAAAAATAAAAATATTGTGTCCATCTACAAGTAAAAATATATTTTTTAAAAGGTCTTACCTGCTTTCCTGGTTTTAATATGTTCACATGCTTCCCTAGTAAGATCCAAAATTAATTTCCTATTATAGTGTATGAAAAAGTAATGAAATTAGTATCAATGCTGATAAGAGAAATACTAACCAAACAAATTGTGAAAAGTATTTTAGATAGCATCAAAGCTAATATCAGTACTTGACCCCATATATTTCAAATGTGCAAGTTTTCTCTACAGGTTATTAACCTTACAGTTATTTTTATGTTGTTTGGAGAGGGGGTGTTTGTTTTGTTTGGGGGATAAGATTTCACCACATTGCCCAGGCTAATCTTGAAATCCTGGGCTCATGTGATCCAACTGCCTCAGCATCCCAAGCAGCTGAGGTTGAACCACATGCCACTGCACCCATAAGTTGTAACCAAAGAAGAAAGGAGTAAGGTGAAGTGAATTTCACCTACTCAAGACTCAAGACATTAACTAGAATAGCCTGACATAAAGGAAAGTATCCTGAATTCAGAAGATGTCCTCTCTCTATGACCAATAGCTCTTCGTTCTTCCACAAATCATTTCACTTAGGCTCAAATTCTCCTCCTAAAAAATAAGGATTGTACTGCTTTAGTTCACCAGGTTGTTGTGAAGATTTAATGAGAGAATATAAACCATGCTGAGAGAAATAGTAAAGTAATGGAATAATTTGTACATTAATGCTGAACTCTGAAACCTGAGTAAAATCCAATTTTTCACAGGTTCTAATGATCAAATATTACAATTGTTAACAAATGCTCATGAGTCTTAATTTGGGCCATGGGCTGTGATATTCTCTGTGCTTTCTTGTTTAGGACAAATCACCTATTTAATAATTTATAACTCGATTTATTTTTAAATATAATTGGAAGACAAATATCCTCTATAATGAAACTAATCAATCACTGGGCTTGGACTATTACTATTACAGCAGATCTTTGTTCAGAGTGAGGCTTAATTTCCATGTTGATCTCTAGCTAACTTGAAAGAAGCAACCCTCTTTTATACATGGACACTGATGTGTCATAATGAGGCTTAGCTCTTTGAGATGCAATGAATCTAATTTAATTTCTGAGAATTCTGTTTAATGCCTTCCTTTTGAGAAAGAATTGAAATATTCTGTAAAATGAGAAACAGATCCTAGTAGCTGGGTAAATTTTCATTCACAGGGGAAAAAAATCAGGTGAGGTATCAATCAAAAGTTGGCAACCTCACTGGGAAACTCTAACCTGGGGCCTCCCACAACCAAAGAAACTGTGCTTCACAAGATATAATGAGGCTTTGTGGTACAGATCTGTTAGAAAAGATAAAAAGGAACTCTCAACTCTTCCTGTAACATTTTTTGAGGCTATCCCATAGTTTTGAATGATGCCAAATGATGTTTGTTGGCCAAATGACAAACAAAAGCCTCAAAGGACCACTTATCATGAAGGTCTAAGCTAGCATGTGAGCTCCACATAAGGTTGTAAAGCTGAAGGGCAGGATCAGTGTGCTCACTGTGGGGTGGATAAAGCTAGGAATCCTGAACCAAAGCAGAGTGCCCATTGAGAAACAATGGCTGTATGTGAAAGGAAAAAATGTAACTTTTAAGTGTGAGTGGGTATTACCACGAAGACTCAGTGATCTGGGTCAGTCAGGACAATGTAGTAGTAAAGTTAATCATCGTCAGACTGCAGGACTACTTCTAATTGCAACACTGTAGCAACAGAATTAACAGAAACAAAAGAATGATTGAAAAGTTCTTTTTTTCCCACCCTCTGGTGAAAGAAATTTTCTTTCTTAGACATAAGAAACTCCTCAGAGAAATTTGAATCGCTACTTCCCAGCAAAAATAAGGATATCTTCTGGTAAACTGACATTGCAAGACCCAAAAATTCAAAAACAAAAATCAAAGATATGATGCTATTTGTGCCCCACATGCAGGGGTTATACTTGGAATGTAATGGATATTGCTGGGATTCCTAAGGATAAAGGTTTTAAAAGTCCTGAGACAGACTGGTGGCTCTAGCTCAGTGCTGGAGTGCTTGCCTCCCATGCCTGAGACCCTGGGTTCAACCTCTAGAACCAAAAAAAAAAAAGAAAAAAAAAGAAAAAAGAAAAGAAAAAGAAAGAGAGAGAGAGAGGTCCTAAAATAAACCCTGAACACATTTCTCCTCCTAACTAGACTAGACTTTTGCAGGAATCTAGACTGAGGAAGAGGACAAAGTCACTGTATTCCAAACATATCTGAACTATGAAATCTCATTGATGTGTGAGATGTAATAATTGTAAACATTTTAACCTCCATTTAATTAGTATTTTAATGTAGACACTTACACATTGAAACCACTTGCAAGAGCATAGGATAACGCTGTCTTTCCAGAATGATCTTTTGCTAAACCATCAATACCTCCATGAAAAAGCATCTCAATTACATGTTTTGCTTCATATTTTGTGGCTAGCATGAGGGTGGTTCTAAAATAACAAAGAGATAATTTCACCCCTTAGATACTTTAAATGATGAATTGTCTTTAAAAGTTATTTAAACAGATAATTTGATATATTTTTTATTAAATTTGGTTGTGTAGAAATCTTTACATATATTAACACACATAAGTATCTTAAAGTATTCATCTTTACATATTGCCTCCAAGTCAAATAGAAAACCCAAACAGGAAACCTCTTGTCCCAATGGTGTATTACATAGAAGTAGTTGCAAATTTAAAGTCCTTTGATGGACAATAACTATAAAAAGGTTATTTAACTAAAATAGGTAAAGATTTAACTGAAGGATAATCCATTTTTCCCTAGTCTAATGTAATATGTTATAACTCAGTTACCTTAAAAGGTCAAATATGTAAAAGTTTATTTGCTGGCTTAACAATAGGAATAAATATGGTGATGATAACAGTCATCACAGTTTCAGATATTGATGATGTTAAGCATCTGCTAAGCACTGAAATTGATGCAAAATACACAGTCTTCCAACCATCCTTCAAGCCTATATTTTCCACATTTTCATGTCAAGAAACATATTTAGTGATGAGTAATTCTTCCAAGGTGACACACCTCGCAATTAGCAAAGGTAGGAATCCAAACCAGTCATGTTTGGATCCACACCTATCACTTGAGTCCTTCTCACCCACTCATGACTTATGTTTATTAGCAAATATTTATAACACTAAAGCTATTTTATTTCCCTTTGCTCAGGTCCATCAAAATACGTTAGAAATCAAAAGAAGGAATTAAATATAATCTGACAATAGCAATTAATACTCAGAGATAACCAAAAATCCATGTTCTTCAAAGAAAGTTTAAAGCAAAGGGTCACCCAAAAGTAAATGATTTTCAATGCCTGCTTATGTTCAATAGAGCACACTATTAAAGAAAAAATACAAAGAAGTAGAAGTTGAAATACGCTGAAGGGTTAAGCATTTCAGTATTGAATGAAAAAGTAAACAAAGAGCCCATACTATATAAAATGGATGAAACTAATGTGAAACTCCTTTGGCTAATGGATTGATGCTATGACCAATAAACTCAGATTACAAATGACAAACATCAACCAATATTATAATAAAATCTGAATTGTACTACATAATGTTATCTGTATTACCTCATCCCGATAATTACTTTTCTAAAAGGTGATTTGTGTTCATATGATTCACTTCATCCCAATAATTATAAGTTATTATTCTTCCCATTAATCTAATAGTATTTACTTCAATGATTATTATCATTCCATTAAACTTCAAAAAAATGTCACCATTTTACCTGTTTTCCTTGTCGACTGTGTGTATATTTGCATTATTCTGAATGAGAAGTTCTGCCACTTGTTGTTTATTGTGCTTCAGCGCAAGTAACAGTGGCGTGTGCCCATCCTAGAAAACAACAAATTATTCACCAAATTTCTCAACTGAAGCAGAAATCTTATAAAAAACCTACCAGGTTCCAGAAATCTTGGCCTCTATCATAGTATCATAGGACCTTAAATCTGTGTGTTTGCAGCTTCCATCTAAACCAAGAACTTCTTGAGGACAGGAACTAGGTCTTTTATCTCCATAACCCCAAACACCAAAACATAAAAGGTAAAGGATTTAAGTATTGTTGGAATTAATGAGCTAAATATTCTTTTCTAGTGTGAGGATTATCCGTCTGTTTTTCAAAGAATGTGTACTTTTCAAGAAATACCAAACCTCATCATGAAGATTCCTTGATCCGTTCTCAGAGAAATATTATAATGAAGTATAATATTTTACGAAGTCCTTTGTCATTAATACCAATTTGACCAACTTTTGTGTCTCAAACAGTCACACTGGAGGAAATAGGAGTTGAAGGGAGACAGCTCTAAAAGCTTTCCAATAAGGAGAAAGCTTCCTCCATGTAGTACTAACCCTCTTGATTCCATTTATGGTGTCAGGATCCCAGATACCAATGTCAGGCACTCCTCCTCCAAGTTGGTCACTAAGGAAATGGGTTTTGAATTGAAAGAGGCTTCAGATAACTTTCATTTCATTTCTAATTGGTCCTTGTATTTACTTCCATTATTAAATGAAAGCTGTTTTTATTACCTGTTATAAAGCTCAACACAAAATATATTCTCATTTATAATGATAACCCTGGTTTATCATTATTATCACTATCAGAGTGCACATGTATGTTTTAGGTTCTGTTTTACTCTGGTTCCATTTTAATTGCAATTTAAAGTTATTATTTCAAAAATATTATGAATCAACAAAAATTTATATTGATATATGCGGATTGATTTTACCATCAAGAAAAACACTAACTCACCTGCATTGTAAATGCTGATTCAGTGAATGAAGAAAAATTAAATATATCCACGGGTTATACTGAGTCTGAAGCCCTTGATTTTTATCTTTGCTGTGGATATTCCAAATTGTCATGTACAATGCAATTATTTGCATGCAAAATCTTTCCTTTCTTGAATATCATTTTTTAATCAAAAAAAGATGTCTTAAAATGTAATACAAAAAATTCATATCTTCATTTAAAAATTTTTTCCAACACCATCTATGACCTAATACTCCATTTGTTTACTGTTTTCCGAGACTATTATTTTAATAAAATTTAGTTGCATAGGAATGCTGACACTAAGTTATTAAGAGGATCCCCCTATGGTCTTACTACATGGTTTTGTTTTTAAAACTGCTAAGCTGATGAAGCTGGAGCCCCAGAAACACAACAGATCTACTGAGACAGTCTAGCATCCAGCTGCTGCTAAAAATGTTCAATACTTCCTATTATTCTAATCAAGAAAATCGTTCTTAAAGTCAGCATTTGTTGACCCAATGACCTAAATGGTAACAGAAACATAAACCTCTTAAAAGGTCAGTCTTTGCTTATTGAAAGACTAGCCATCAAAAATTTCTCAACACCTTTTAAATAATGGTGGATGATTACTGTTGTTGGAAGGAAAAATGGATTCTGTAAGCCAAAAATGTATCACTAATCCTACTTCTTTTAATTTCCCAGTCATGGAAATACAGAAAAACAACTGTCAGTTAAACTGATATTGTCAGAAAGTGGAGACTGGAAGAAAGTCAAACTCCAGTTCTCCCAGATATTTCTTCACTTTCAGAGATCTGGGAATTTCTATATTACAATTCTCGATTTAGTGATAAGTCTCTAGGAATTGGGTGGGAATCTCAGGATCTATTTGTAAATATCTATGTCCAGGACCTACTGGATTTACTGAGTATAAACCTCCAAAGAAGAGGGTAGGTTTCTAAATTGTTAAAATCTTCCCCACGTCACTTTGAGATACTATTCTAGTAGAGAACAAGAGGAGCAGACAATCATCTCTTCATCTCTTCATCTCATCTCTCATTTACAGGGATGAATCCCTTTATAATTTGGACAGTTGCCAAACAAAAACAAAACCAAGAGACAGGCATTTACCAAAGATTCTATGTAAGTTTCCTAGGCAGTGAGAGAATATGGACCAGTAAATTCAAAATGCAGCTTGGTTTCATATGCAACCCTCCTAAAACTGCTCTTTAGACATGTTTGCAACTCTGCATCTTCCTTTCCTAAATTAAGCACTGTTATTCCCCAAATTGACTAGCACCTCATCCATATACAGAAACTGGGAAAAGATTTACAAAAAAATAAACTCATCCTTATTAAGGAACTATTTTTCCTTAATTATCTAATTTCCACATTAACCTGAATATGGTTTACATTCTCCACTTTTCCATTGCTCCTGCTCAAGCCTTACCACAGTGGGATAATTAACTCTTATGTACCTTTACCCACAGCAATGAGATCACCATTTATTGTGAAATACTTTTGTTTGAGTTTTAAGATACAGCCTATTTCCAGGGCAAAATTTGTTTCCCTGTTTTGTTTTACACTACTTAGAAAAAAGCTTGGGTGCAAAACATAATTTGGAAACAAGAAATGTTTTACCTTTAAAAATTCACTGTTTTCACAAATATTTGCAATTGGTGCATACAAGAAAGCTGTGCCTTCTAATACTTCTCTTATAGTATCGGTACTTAAAGTGAAGTCTTCCACAGCCCATTGTTTTTAACACATTTTCCTGCAGTGAGTGCTTAAGTTTCTAAATATGGAAATGGACACTACATATCTCACTATTAAAACAAATGTGTATCAAACAATCTAGAAATAAAATCAGAAGATGTGTACCTTGTTTTGTAATTCCATATTGGCGTTGTGTGAAAGCAGGTTTTCTGCCGTTGCTGTGCTCTGACAAAAGACAGCACAGTGTAGAGGTGAGTATCCATCGATGTCCTGAGCATTTGGATTGGCACCATTATTTAGAAGAATCTCTACACATTCATCATGCTGGTGTTCTACTGCCTGTTGGCATTATAACAAGAAATGTACCATAAATTCAAGATACGAAAGCCAAACATTTCACAAGTTTCACAAATTAGTTATATTTAAATTATATTAAACACTTTTTATTCAAGCATTTCAAGCCCACCTCCTGCAGAAACCCTAGCCTACTAATGTATGTACCTTAATCAGTGGTGTTTTGTATTTCTTATCAGAAATTTCAATGTTGCATTGCTTCTTTATTAACAGGACCACCACTTCTGAATGTCCGTAGGCACTGGCATAATGGAGTGGGGTCCTAGGAAAGTAAGAAGATTAATTAGGACATCAGAGAGCACTTTTCCCCACCTAAAGAATCCAATAGGTGAGCCAACCTAGTCTGCCACAGCATCCCAACAAGGCAGCTCTGAGGTCTGCTATCTTTCAGGGCAGAATGGTCATTCACAAATAATACTGCTGAACACAAGTGAGCTTGTAGAGCTCAGAGGACAGTGACACTGTATGTGCTCAACCTTAGCTCTCAAAGTGACTCGAGCCCTCTGGAAAGGAGAGATTTCTCCTGTAAATACTATGAATATCTCTGAGATATAACACATCATGATCGACTGGAAATCAGTGACATTCAGGGAGGTCTTAAAAAGCTCAACTATTTTTCAAGAGAACCTCAGGATTTACAGTGAGCCTAAAAGAGGTCCCTGCACAACTCTTCAGTGATTCTCCTCCACTCGTGATCTTCCAGGCTGCCAGTCCAGCAGCAGGTACAGCGCATGATGAAGAAACCCCCATACCCACTATGCCGAATGACCAGTATTGGTGCAGCCAGTATGGCCGACATTTCCTGGAAGGCCTGCCACCTGCACTTCTGTCAGCACTGGGCTCCTCCACCCAGGAGTAGGCAGAGGTTTGGGAGGTAAGGTTGTACTGGAAGAACTGGAGGTGAAAGACTGCAGGCCCATTAGACCATTCCTTTGCAGGCAAGTTCCCCTTGCTGCGCAAAGTCAAGCAGTGCTTGCATCTACCACCCAGGTAGAGCTGAATGAATCCAAAAGCCTCCTGGTGCCAATCCAAGAATTCCTCAGTGAAGTGCAAGAACTCCTTCCTGGGGTTGTGAACAAACACTGACAGGCACCTACCAAGGTCAGCAGCATTAGGCTGCCTTGCCACACCCCACAACCATGGGTGGCCTTTGCCAGGGGCCTGTTCTTTACCATGCTGTACCCAGGCCTTCTGGTCCTAATGAGTTGGGCTAATGTTGACAGTCCCTGGATTCTAGCATCCTAGGCATTTTAGAGTTGCAGTTAGCAATGCTCCACCCAGGTGGAACTAGGTGTGGAATGACAGTTATACCATTTCTGCACCTGTGTTGGCCTCAAGGTCCAGGAGACAGGCTGTGTCACCACTGAGTCCATTTTGCCCTACTAACGGCCCCCACTCAGGTAGGGGTTTCCTCTCTGGGGTGTAGTCCTGACCTCCCTGAGGTCAAAGGACACTGAGAGGAGGCCCCAGGAGAGGGTTCAGTTCCTGGCTTTGGATAGGGCAGCCACCATGCTGCCCTTTGCACAACAGAAACCCATGACTGCATTGAAAAATCTCAATGTGTTTGCTGCTTCATTAAGTGTGAAAGCTTCCAGTGAATTCTAGTCTCTCTCAGGGGAACTAACAGCAATTAGTGCAGGGCTTGCAGGAAATCCAGGCTTGTCGACAAATCTGGTTATGAAGATGTTTGGTTGCTCAAGACAACACTGAGTAACCCTTCAGAAGTTGACGAATGAGTACAAGTGGAGCATAAAAGAAATAAGGAAAATCTATTGAGGAGTGGAATTGGCACCCCTAAATATGCTAGGGTGAAATACCATTAGAAACAAAAACCAGAAAGAACAAGGAGCCATCTTGCCATTTCAAAATGTCCTGGTAAGGGCCTCAGTAGAGAACACATATCCATAGGTTTACACTGATACGAATGGACTGCGGATTGTATTCAAAGAATTATTTTTGCCCTTAAGTTGCTATATTATGGGAAATGCTTTTGTCTCCTGTTGTACTTTTCCACACTGTACATAACATGCTTTTAAAAATGTTTACATTAAAAATAAAATGCTGTGTACATAAAATTATGTGTACATAATTTTGTGATTTAAATCACTTTTAAATAGTCAATCAAGTGCTCTCTACGAGAATTTTAAGTGACTGGGAGGAAGACTAATGGTTTGTTTTGCTACTCAATAAGACTGCCTGAGTGCTAGACATCACCAAGGTCTCTAGATCCCAGGTGTTGAGGTGCCTGCGAGGGTGGGAAAGTATACCATCCTGGTGAAATGAGAGCTGGCCTCCCTTTCCCTCCTTCCCCCTGGTCCCCGGGAAGGAGGTGGTTTCTGCCACACCTTCCCAGATTGGCATCCTGCCACCCCCACCCTATTACCTGTTCTTCTTGTCTCTTTTATCCACATCTTCCCCATAAGCAAGGATCCTGTTCACTTTTTCCACATTGCCCAAACATGCAGCCCTGTGGATCCTGGAGGGAACCTTATACCTGAGGATAGTTTTCCGGAATCGCCGGGTAATAAAACTCTCTGTCTGAATTGATTTGGAGGCCATGGCTAGGCCTCCGAGGCCCCATTCATTGCACTGGGGCGTTTCAACACTTCTGAAACCGAGAATTCACTTAGTCTCGCCAACAAGTGGCACTAAGTACGGACTGAACCCGCTCAGCGGTCAGTTATGAGTGGGGGCTGAACAGCTCAGCATCAGTTATCCCTCAACAATGGAAGAATGGTTACCTAGCAACCCTTCGTGACATCGCCTTGAGTGCAGTGCGCATGCGCAGCTCACTTGGAACATATGCCGTTTCAGCTACCCGGCTCCGGTTATGGAAGAGCAGGCTGGATGGCTGCTGACTGTGCAGATCAGGAAACCCCCACCTACCTGGGTGATGGACAGCACCTATGTGGCCATGGGTGTTCAGTCAGCCCCAGGTTCCTCCACCCAGGAGTTGGTGGAAGTTTAGGACATGAGGTGGTGGGGAAGGGGCTAGAAGCTGAACTCAAGGTGCAAGGCTCCAGGTCCCATTGTAGGAGAGTTCCTCCTCTAGGGGGGCTTGCAGTTCGGCTCAGGTAGAGTTAAATGAAACCAGATGCCTTCTGATACAAGTCCAAGATTCCTCTGTGAAGTGTAAGAAGTCCTTTCCGAGCTCCTGGACTGCCAGTACCCAGCTACCACCCAGTTTCAGCACCATCAAGGACCCAGAAAAGGTCATTTTTGAGGATAACCACAGCAGACAGTGGAAAACCTCATGCATACTGGACACTCCATGCCACAAAAGGAATTACATTGCACCCCACAAACACCATCCACCTCCCACTGTGCCCAAGCTCAAGTGTACTGAGCAGTGACCTGTGTACCCCAGAGGGCAGCAGCCATATACCGCCCCACCCCATGGGCCACCCACCATCACATCAAGCAAAATACCTCCACCTTACACTGCCACACCTCACACTCTTCAAAATATCCACCAGCACTGGATATATGGAGTTCTCTTAAGGAGGGCACAGAAGACACCACCTCCTA
>NW_027632382.1:24473-66881 GCF_902686455.1 Sciurus vulgaris
GACAACAGCAATGTCTTCAGGAGTGTGACAAGGTGGACCGCTGTGTGCATTTAACAACTGTATTTTATATGCTGTGTCCCCGTAAAAGTGACTCTTATCCAGGGAGAACCGAATGTGCTAGATTCAGACACTGGGTGATTTCAGTATAAATGCAGACCTGAGACAGACAAAACCAATGAACAGCCAGTCAGAGAACCTATGCTCTGTGGATTCTTACATCACAAGATGAGCATGAGTCGCATAGACTCTAAACAACTGCAGGATCCAGCTGTGCATACTGGCTCAGGCTTCTCTGCACAGATTTTAGCCAGGAGCATCTCTGGATCCACCTGGACATCAGGAGTATCCTCTGCCCCCACCTGTGAGAGAAATCAGAATCTGTTTCCCCTGGGACACTGCCCCTGCCCTACACTTCTCTGTCCTTTCCCCCGTGCTCCAAGGATGATAGCAATGTTTCTTTAAATATTGCTTCCTTTTTTATATAATAAAATTGATGTTCAAACTAAAAAAATATAAAAGTTTGGTTAAAACATAAAGAGGGTGCCTCAGGGTGAGGGCACGGGCACGGGATCCATCCTCTGCACATCTTGGACCACTGCGCCTCTCTCTCCTATTCAGGGTAGATACTTCCCTTGAGCCACTGTAGATGAGCACTCAGTTGGCTTGACCTAGTGTGACCAGATATTCACTCCCCTTCTTCTAGTATGGGAGGAGATTCTCCCCTTGAGCCAGTGTAGACATGACTTACAGTGAACTGGTAACCTCGAAGGAATCCCTCTCCCAGTCATCAGGCCCTTCCCTGAAATATGTGGAGAGGGCGGGTGGCAGCAGTTGGAAAAGTCATATCTAAGAAGATACTGGAGCACATATCATCTCCATACCCCACGTATAGGGAAGTGAGACGTGGCTAGCCTGCAGCAGTGGCTGGCTGCACCACCACCTGCCTACACACCCCAAATCTCCTCATGGTTTCTGCTAAAATAAGTAGAGAAGGAACACATGGGATTTGGGATGTGGAAATGTCAAGCCATCTCATGCTATTTACATAAAAGTAAACTGCACCAACGTGGAATTGTTCTTATCTTTGGATTCTATTAACACTGAATTTTGTAGTGCACATAAGGAATGAGTAAGAAATGGTCAGGATAATCAGGAGGGGAGGCTTTGGGTACCTTCCATCCCTGACATCTCCGCAGGGTTGCAACTCCAGAGCTGGTCTGGCAGCTTCTTACTGATCTTCCCCAGAGTGGTCAGAAATGACACATTTAAAAAACAAAATGTATGCCTCTATAGTTTTCACTGTAGAAGTCTTTCACCCCTTTGGTTTGATTTATTCCTAAATTCCTTTTTGTTACTTTGACCTTATTGTGAGTAGAACAGTTTATCTAATTCTTTTTCCATAGATTCATTATTGGAATAAAGGAACGTGCTTGATTTGTCCTGCTCTTGTATCCTGCTAATGTTGCTTAATTGATCAGTTCTAGAAGTCTTCTGTTGGAATTTTTGGTGTATTCTTAAATAGAGGATAATGCCCTTAGCAAATAAATAATTTGACCTCTCCTTTTCTTATTCTGTATCCCTTTAATTTTATTCTATTTCCTGATAAACAAGAACTTTAAGGACTTTATTGAATAGAAATAGGAGAGCAGACACGCTGGACATGTTCCTCATTTCAGAGGAAATTCTTTTCGTTTTTCTCCATTCAGTATGATGTTGGCATGGGTTTGTCACTTTACAATGTTGAGAAATGTTTCTTCACTCCCTAGTTTCTCAAGTATTTCTCAAGTATGAGTGGGTGCTTCATTTTATCAGATACATTTTGTACATTCATGATGTATTCCTGTGATTCTTGTCCTTAACTCTATTTAGTATTTATTGATTTGTGTTATGTCTTCTACTGATTCTGGTGGTAACTTGTTCTTTTTCTACAGCTTTGAGGTGTATATTAGAACATTAATTTTGTATCTTTCTATTGTGTTTAAATATAGGAACCTGGTGCTATAAAATTTCCTCTTGGAACTGCCTTCACACTGTCTCACAGATTTTGATATATTCTCTCTCTGTGTTGTCACTTGTGTCTAAGACCTTATTTCTCCCCTGATTTCTTCTACAAATTCTGGTCTTCTTTAAAAGTGCATCGTTTCATCTTCAGGTGTTAAGAGTACTTTCTCTTTAAAAATCTTGTTGATTTTAGATTTCAATCAATGACAATCTGATAGGAAGAAAATAATTCTCTCTAATTTGTTTTTATTTGCTAAAATTTTCATTGTGCCCTAGAATATGGTCTATCTTACAAAATGATCCATGTGTCACCGACAACAAAGTGAATTTGGTTGTCAATGGATAACAAATGGCAGTAATCCTTATAAACAGATGGAATTTTGAGAAAAGAAATTAGGCAAAATACATTATTCATGTTATACTTCCAAGCAGGTCAATTTTTTATGGTGCTCCACAGGGTTAGAGAGTATCACCCAACCCAATGAAGACCTACATAGTAGTCCCTGTTATCCACAGGGAACATGCTTCAAGATCCCCAGCACATGTCTGGGACTGCTGACAATAACAAATCCTAGCTATATTCAATGTAGTTTTCCACACATACATCTATATAATAAATTTAATTACTATAATAAGCAAGAGTAAGAGGCTATAATTCACAAGTATAGATCAATTATGGTTATGTACTGTGATAAAATTTATGCAAGTGTAGATTTTCTCTGCCCCTCTCAAAATATCACAATTGTTCTATACTCACACTACTTTGGTTGATTGTGGGTAATTGAAACAATGGAAAGTAAAATGGTGGGTAAGTGGGGACTGCTGTAGGACAAAAAGTTGGAGTAAGGTTCAAATAACTCTGCCTGATTGCTTGAGGTAAGAAAGTTGTCTCCTCCACTCTTGGTTTTTAGGTCTTCCGAGACAACAGTCTACTTTTGGCTCTGCAGCTCCAAGACTTTGAATTATACCACTGATGTCCCTGAGTCTCCACGTGCAGGCAGCAGATCAAGGAAATGCTCAAGCTTTCTACTCTGAGGCAATTCACCACTATAAATCTGTTTCTTTGGAGAACCCTAAATTATACAGACATCTTTTGGGAGCAATTAATCTGCCTTTTGCAAAGTATGTGCAGTATGTATGATACAAAACATGTTATAAATGATGCATTACATATACATACTTCTAAATTTAAAATAATTCAATATTGAAAAAAGCATAGAGAATAATAGGATGGGTGTCAGCATGCATGGTGTGTATGTGTAATTTTTTAAAAAAAGAGGTAATAATTATTATTATTAATAACAATTATTATTAAAATTTTAAACATTGTCAAATCTTTTCATTTGATACAACTTAAAAATCCATATTTCCAGATATAATATGTTCACTGAAGACAGTGAACATATTTCCCACCCAGGCCATATATTATCCCTAACTACGTAGGTTAATAGTATTAATAATTCATTATCTGTTCTAGTATCTGTTCTTCTGTAATTTGTTAAATATCTAGATAGTGGATATTAAGATTTACAACAGTTTCATGAATAGGTCTATATATTTATTTTAAGCAATGTATTTTCGTTTTTAACAATATTCCACACTAAAAAATGTATTTCATTTTTACTGAGCATTTAATGTTTATTTCTGAAATTCTTATCTTCATTAACAATGGTCTCCCTATTTACAGGACTTGCTTTCACGCTTACAAGTTTTATTGACAGCAGTTGTATGTGTAAACTGAGTTATAGTTAATATGTTCAAATAAAATTAACCTCATCAGTTTTGCAAAATATTGCAAAAGTTGTAGGTATTGAGTCAATTAAATATTATTTGTCTACATTTCTATTTAAGTATAAAACCCTGAGTAACCTTGACCCCATTAAATAAGACATATAATATCTAATTTGACACTTGAGTATATACCTTTGCAATCACCTCCCATTTGGTGGTGAAGACAAGCAAGTAATTAGTAATTCATCTTTAATTTTTCTTTTGGTAGAAGCAATAAGGCATACTTTTAAAGAATGAAGAGAAATTAATCAAATCAACAGTATTTCAATATTAACAAGAAACAAGTCAATAATTTTTGGGTCTGGTAATACTTCATATTTTCAAAAATTATAAAAAAAATTCTGCCCCCTTGATATACTCAGAAATCATATATTAAAAGACTCAAGATCTCACACCATGATTGATTGCCCCATGAAATTTCTTTTATTTTAGTAAATAGTATTAAAAACATATTGAATACAAATATATTTTCCACAATTTGACATAGTTTCCAACAGTCTCCAACCCTTAGGTACTGGTGAAAGGTTTCATATATTTCTGTTACTCTTCCATCATGAGTTATTTGTGTTATTGTGTGTAATAAATAGGAATTCAAAAGTGCATACTAATTTTAGCATCTACAACTTAGTATCTGGTGGGAAACTGCTTCCATTCAAAGAACACATTTCCATGAAAAGAGAGACCATGGACTGATACTCAGTATCATTACACTAGTATTTCTCCCTTCTCCTTCAGATGAGAGCTTGTCTCAGAAACAGAAATGAAAATGTCTTGACCCTCAGGGCTGCCTGGGTCTGCACTTGGTGTTGGGGCTGATGAGTCACCCTCGTGTCTGCCACTGTCGGGTGGGTCTGGAGCTCCAAACCCTTTGAATATTTCCAGTAGCACAGAATGTTCATCTGCCCAGTTTCCAGTGGAGTCCTGTGCGTGTTTTAGGCCTGAGGTGTTTCGCTGCTACCTGGAGCAGATTTGTGAGCTGGCAAATGAATTCCCTTTAAGTGAAGAATCTTTTGGAAGCAGTTTTCTATGCCCCGTACCAGACAGTTACGTGAGTAACCCGAGCGGGGAATGATGGAACCTAACACCACAGATTGATCGGAGCACCTCTTGGCACGGGGTTTAGCCTTTCCCGCCAAACCTTCAATGCAACCGACAAGGGGAGGAAGGGTATGTCCGGCATGTCACGGTCACTCCTGTTGATGTCATTAAAAAATACAGGTAGCTGACTCTCCCGGTAGACGTCTACCCAGCCCCCTGAACTCCGCATCAGCTAATGTGGAGACATGCTCCCGGGGAAAGCAGGCCAGTTGTCAGTGGTCTGTGCTCACAACCTTCCCCTTAGCCAGTGAACACCTACCTCAACTTGAGATTTAGAGACACCTTTTCAACTGATTCAGACTCAAGCCTGTCTGAAGCTTATCTAGCTCACTGTGGCCTTGGGGTCAGAAGCTGACCTGCGTGTTTGCAATGCTGTGATGAAGTGCCACAGGCAGGATGGCTTATAAGGCACAGACCTTTCTTTTCCACAGTTCTGGAGACTGAGGTCCAAGGCGCCGACAGCTGGGGTGTGGCAGAGCCCACAGTGGGAGGCACTCCCTGGCTGGGCGGCCTCTGGTGGAGGGCCAGGCAGATCTTGGGCCCTTAGATGGTGGCTACTCACGCTTGTGAGGGCCCCGACCCAGGCCTGATTGCTGCTGCGGTCAATGTCATCCTCACTGTGGTGTCAGCTGCCCCTGTGATTGAGGGACACAGATTCAAGTAGTAGCTGACTCACACCTCTAAACGGTGCTACCTTTTAAACAGCAGAGTCACCGAAGAACAGCATGAAGATGTGAAAAACATGCAGGAAGCAGACCGTGGAAGGACCCACAGGGGCAGGAGAGATGCAGCAGTGCAGAGGCACCCCCTCCTGCTCCAGCCAGATCCACCTGGCAGGAGGCCCCCAGTTTCCGCTGCTCAGTACCAGTAAGAAAATGACGGTGAAGGCCCTCCAGCACTGACCTTGCAGGTGCGAACAGATTCTAGCACAGAGCCCTGAACACTGGGACAGGTGGCGTCCATGCAGCCGGTGCAGAGAGGCCATGCCCTTCTTGCCTGTTGCTGAGCAGCCCTGGCTTGACCGAGGCTCATGGGGAACCAGCATCCAGGAACCATGCCAGGACTGGCCCTAACCCAGGTTCCCTCAGGGCCTCTCGGGCATGGTCAGGGGACAGCAGGCTGCTGCCTGTGGGCCACATCCAGACACAGGCTGTTTTTTTCACCATCCACAGCTAAGAATGCCCCCCCTTCTTTAATGGTGTGGGGGCCTTTCATTTGACACATCTGATGAAATTCCAATTTGGGGAATTGAGGATTGAGCTCAGTGGTAGAGTGCGTATCTAGCATGCACAAGGCCCAGGTCATTCCTAGTCCTAGTAAGTAAATAAAAATAGCATCCATGAAAAGCTTTATTGGAACACAGCAAGGTCCACTCGTTTACATATTGTCAGTGGCTGTGTTATGACTTGGATGTGAGGTATCCCCACAATGCTCCTGTTAATGCAGACGTGTTGGAGGTGCCATGATTGGACTGTGACAGCTGTGACCTAATCCATCCATCCTCATCCAATGGACTTACTGGGCGGTCACTGGGGTGGGCGGGGCCTGCCCGGAGGTGGGTCACAGATGTGTCCTGGAAGGGTGTGTCTTCCCGTGGCCCCTTCTTCTCTGCTTCCTAATCCCGTCAGGAGCTCGGGGGCTCTCCTTCATCACTCCCTTCCACATGATGTCTAGCCTCATCTTGAATCCAGAGCAATGGAGTCAGCCTACCATGGACATGGGGAGTGAGAGAAGGGGTGCCCCACATGCCTGAGGTGTGTCTCAGCTCTGCTCGCTGGCTTGTTCCCAACCCCCCTGCTTCCTGGGTCTTCAATTGGTTGGATCCACTGGGCAATGTCCTGTTTTCTTCTCCTCACCTCAGTGAGGGCCACCATGGCAGGTGAGGGCATGGGAGAGCAGAGCTGAACTTTCCCAGGCCACTTCCCTCCTGATTTCTGCTCTGGATGTTTTCCTGGAACTTCCCAGGGTTCCTGTGCCAGCATCAGATGGCCAGGGGTGTTACTCACCTCCCTGGTACCTCCCTGGTGCTCATTGGGATCCACCATTTTCCAGAAAGCTCCCGACTGTCCTCTGAAGTTCTTGTCAATTAGACCGTGGGCCAGACTGGAAGTAGGTTACTTGCTTAGGTCCTAGAAGGAAGCTGTGAAATACTCATTCACGGTAGGGGTTTGATTTTATTGGGCTTTTCACCACTCAGGTCCTGCTCGAGTGGGGGCTGATCCACACAGAGCAAGTTTAACTTGGAGACCTGGGGACCCACATGGACCTGGACTGGAATCCTTGCCCTGCAGGTGCTCAGTCAGTGAGCCCAGGAAATCTCGTCACCTCCTGCACCTCAATTTCCTCCAGTGTGAGATGCCAGCTGCTGCCGTTGGGGAGGAATAGGTGTGAAATAATGTGAGCTACAATCACAGCACCTGGCACACAGGGCAGGCCATGGGCGGAAAGCAGGCAGCTGTTTTCCAGGATGACCCTTGCCCTCTGTCTGCTGCACAGCTTTTTGATAATAAGGGGTTCTGCCCCTTTAACAGGGCCACAGCCCTCTGAAGTCCTTCCTGGGATCAACTTCTTGGTCAGCTCCAGCCAGTCAATCCCCTAGACCTGACTTAACCCCAGACATCTCTTCCCTCCTCCCGTCTGCAAGCTCCACTCTGCATGTTCGGCATGGGAGCTGCCACTTACCACTTCACCCCTGGTTCTTGACCTGGAACAGCCTCTCCCTCATTCCCACATCCACGTTCTTCCACGCCATCCAGGTGCTTCCGTTGCATGCGTCCAGTAATGGGCACAGTGGGTTTGCCAGCCCAGCTTGCGGGTGAAAGAACCCCAACTTTCCTGCGGGCTTAGGTAGGGCCGTCAACCCCCGTCCCCACCCCAGTGTCAAGGTTGGGTATGGGATTCAGGCATGGTGGGTCAGAGTCAGCACATGACACCTGAGGGGCAGGTACCCAGGAATTATGTGGGCAGGGACTGTTTCCGAGGGGTTGCTCCATGCCCCAGCTGGCAGCCTGCACCAAGAGGGTCGACCCTGGCTCCATTGGAGGCTCTGCAGGACAGGGAGGTCAGCAGTGAGGAGAGACCACTGAGGCAGGCGGGATAGACAGAGGAGCCTGTGCCCAAAGCCAGCGCCCTCGCACCTGCTGCTTCTCCAGCCCTGAACTCCCCCTCCCCGCCTTCTTGGGTTGATTTATTTCCTGCTGCAGCCTGTTCAGGTGGGTTCCTATCCTGTAACTGAAGTGTTGTCTGAAACTGTCTCTTTTCCATTCTAAACTCCCCCCAATCCACCCCAGTTTATTTCCAGGGAACATAGATCCACTTGGTGGCTCTGAGCTCTGGCACTTATGCACCCTGTTTTCCTCCTGGTGTCCTTTGCTCTTCGGCACTTGGCACAGTTGACTTCATTTGGAGCACGTGTGCTTCTCCATCTCCACTGAGCTCTGGATGATAAAAACTCTGCAAATCTAGTGTGTTCATCTCCTACCGTGGCATAGCGCAACAGTGCCGTTCTAGTAGCTTGAAGGATGCACATATGTGTGTTATCTCATCGTTGCTGTGGATCAGGAGTCTGGACATAATATGTCCGATCCTCTGCTCGAGGTCCCACCAGGCTGAAATCAAGGGGTCTGCGGGGCTGTGATGTCGCTGGAGGCTCAGGGTCCTCTTGCAAGCTGATTTTGGAATTCAATTCCAAAAGTCATGGGACCAGAGCCTCTGCTCCCGAGGGCCACCACAGTCCCTCTCACGTGGACCCCTCTGCAACAGGGCAGTTTGCTTCCTCAAGACAGCAGAAGAACCTTCTCTCCAGTCTTCTACAGTGGAGTAAGCACAGGGTGGTGACTCCTCACCTTTGGCAGATAGAATAACCCAGTCTGGGTAGTGGAGTCCTATTATCTCTGTGTCCTCTCTTGTCTAGGAGCAAGTCACAAGTCCTGACTCCACACCAGGAAGTGAGAGGGGTGTGGAGATCTGGGCCCATGGTAGAACTCTGTCCCCCACCACAAGGACCTTCCACCAGGTGGTCTAGAAGCACTTCCTGGGGTCTCTGCTGGCACCTCTGGAGGGCATGTGGTTGTTGATGCTCTGACATGAGCCCAGGGAAGCTCATCTGGGGTTTCTGAGGGTCAGAACTGTGAGGAGTATTTCTGCTGCCTTAAGCCCTGTTGCCAGAGGAAGACAATAGTGTGGTAGTAACTGATTTAGAATCAGGCGTTCAGGATCCCGGCTGTCCATCCAGCCCGGGGGTGGGCGGAGCTGGGCAGAGCTGCTTCCTGGCATGGTAGTTCCCAGGCACAGCTGCCAATGGTCCGCTGTGCTTTTCCTGAGTTGGCGCATCTGTATGAACTCTCAGGGCATGAGAATCTAAAGGGGCCCTAAGCTACACTTTGTTCAAGCAAAACAATCAATAGAGACCTTGCAGCCTAGCTTGCTTACAATTCCAGTAGCCTGGGGACCCGTCCTCACCATACGGGGGATCATCAGTGTTCACTTGTCGATGCAATAACTGGTTCCCAGGGGCTTCTTCTGAATCAGACCTCTGGTGATGCCACTTGGAACTGAGTGACTCTTTGACAGCAATGCCGTCTCCAGTCTGCCATAGAACACATCCTGCAGGACTCAGGGATTTCAGCTGGAGGACCCCTGAAAGCTGCAGATTCTTTTCTGTAGGCCAAGTTCAGATTTCCAAACACCTTGTTTAAAGTATTTTCCAGCATAATAAAAAACATTGTGCCTTTTCCCTTCTCTTTGACTTTTCAGGCTTTACTTTTATTAAAAGAGGAGGGTGAAATACGCTGTTTCTTTCTGGGGGACAGTTGCATTTCTATGTCCTGCCTGCTTCCTGTTTTCAGAGCCTGTCTGCCTGCCCCAGGTGGAGCAGATCCCAGAAACTTGTGTGCACACTCACACATGTGCCTCACAGATACTCATGAGTCCACACACGCTTCCCTGCCCCCTGAACACTGGACAGCATTGCACGCGCGCGCACACACACACACACACACACACACACACACACACACTCCCCTGATCCTTTTCTCTGTCCCAGGATTACCAGAGAGCCACAGATTACTGGAATTGCACAGCTGGCATCTGACCTGCTTTTGGAACCCAGACTGGAGGAGGGCAAGTCATCCCAAGGAGCACCAGAGCAGAGAGGAAGGGTCTGGTGGAGAGCAGGGAGGGGCCCAGGGAGGAAAGCGAGCCTGGAAGCTGGATTCTCCCTTTTGTCCTTTGGGGGCACAGCCAAGGGCAGTGAGTCTGAACTGTGAACTAGGAAGTGCCCTCAGGAAATCCGATCCCTTTGAGGAAAGGGTGGAGTTCTCTTGCATGGCCAGGGGTCCTGGGGATCCAGCAAGTGGAGGAAAGCCTGTGACCAGAAGGACCCTAATTCAACCTGCTTCACCAGCACCGGCACATGCTGTCCTGGGACTGAACTCCAGAGGTTCCGACTACAGGTGAGGATTCCTGAAGAGGCTGATGCCGTCTCCGGATTCTCCCTCCTCGCCCCTCTTCTGAGCTTCACGCACAGAGCACAGGGTGCCCGTGCCCCAGAATTCCAAGCCATGTTACTGAGAGTCTCTGATGCACCTGTTGGGTCCCAGCTCCACTTGCCAGCTGGACGAGACCAGCCAGGTTTCCTCCTCCCAAGGGGAGTGGGGCAGCGGGCCATGGATAGGGGAGGTGCACACTGCCAGTGGCCACTTCCTGCCTGGCTAACCCTTGGCCGTCCAGAGAGGATGAGGCTCAGCTCATTATGATCCTGGTGCCTTCCTGGGACAGTCGATGATATGCCCTGCCCTGCTCTCTGCCCATCATGACCTTTCTGTGGGATACCCAGAGAACACTTCTGTCCCCTCGTATCTCCGTTTCCATTTTCTGGAATTTCCTGCAGCCGGTGGATTTGCCTCCCCTACCGAAGGAGGGAAGTTCAGACGTCTAGCTCCTGGGTAAATGTCAAGCTGAATTTGCTGGTAGCCTATTCCTTCCTGCCTCCCGGCCTCTGCCACATAAAGTGCTGAACCTGGTGAAAGCCGGGGTCCTGCTGAGGCGGCCTGAGTGAATGATGATGACCCCAAGCACACTTCTCCCGGTGACCCAGGGCTGCCCCTTCACGAGGAGGTCTATGTGATAACCAACCACAGCCTCAAGAGGTGGGTGAAGGCGCGGGGGGATTCCACCCCGGGCTGGGCAGAATCTGCCTTGGCAGTGGGGCTTTTCACAGGGGTCTGTCTGCACCATGCCTTCTGAGCAGTGGCCCTGGGGTGCTCAGGGGAGCCTGCCAGTCTTCTGCTTCCTTCACCTGAAGTTCTTCCCACACATGGCTATCCCTGCTTGGCCAGTCCCTGCAGTGTCTTCCCAAGCTGCCAGCCCCTTCCAGGATGCCGCCCAGGTTCTCCACCAGCCCAGACCTCATGTGCCAGCAGTGTGACCCGCTCCATCTCTCTGGTTATTTCCTCTCCCATTTGGCAGCATTTTCTGTTCAGGACTCAGATGTCCCTTGCTCTGCTCCTCCAGGGCCCTGGCCTCTGTTCACCAATAGCCCAGGGTATCGGTGGTACTCATATCAAGTGTTCCCTGGAGACAGGCTTGCTTTACAGGGCTTTGGAGAGCTTCTTTCTCAACAGAAGGAAGCACAAGATGTGGCCTTTGGGGTGTGAGGCTCTGGAACTGCACTTGGTAGACCCCGGGATCTTGTTGGGCGTCCAGAACTGCGTTACTGGGGTTGAAAGAATTGTGCAGGTCTCAGTGCTGCAGGGTTCTTGGTCCCTTCAGAAGAAACTTTCCAGGTGTGTGACTAGAGGCCTTCCCAGGCAGAAGTCCTGAGCCCCACTCATGGGCAGATGTGTGCTGCCCATGTCTCTCTCAGCGTGGACGAGGACTCCCACACACTGGGCCTGTCTGTGTGCGAGTGGTCTCTGGCTGCTGCCCCTCCACCCACCACAGGACAGTGTAGCTCCAATGGGCTCTTGCTCCAGCAATGTCTGAAATATTTGCCGGCTGGCCCTTTAAAGAAAGTTGGCTGACCCTCTGTCAAGGTAGGTACCCCATACATGCGCCTCCATGACCCCCTCGCTCCTTCTGCACACAGCCAGGAGAAAAAGTCTTTGGTAGCCTGGGCTACAGCAGGGAAAAAGAGTCAGACACCTGTCATGTGCAAAGGTGGGGCAACATCCCACCTTTGTCCTCATGCCAGGAAAACAGGCAGTGGCACTGCTGTGGTGACTTCCCTGCCTGTAGCACAGCACTGCTCTGCTTGGCCATGCGGGCTCCTGCTGAGCCTCAGGCCCCTTCTTCAAAGTCATGCCCCAGCAACCACTGCCCTCTCCACTCCCATGCAAAACCACCTTCCCTGCCGGCCTGGCAGTCGCCATCAGATTGGAACAGTGCTAGCCAGCAATCACATCCAGTGCAACGCCCGAGAGTCCCTGGGTTGTCACATAGTGGCAGACATTGCTTCTCCTGTGGAATCCACAATTTCCAGACCTCACTCACAGTCTGTTACTTTAAGCCCCATGTAGAGTGGTTGTCTGGCCATTAGAGACCCCAGTGTGTGACATATGCCTCTTTGGAAAGTAAATTCGTGCCTCTCTGTGAAGCTCACTCCATGAGACACCAGGAGGAAGCCTCTGGAGAGCACGCCAGAATTCCGTCCAGCGCTCACACTTACAGGTGGCTTCATAGTTGGTGTCACTGACCATCCTTATGATCTTTCTCTCTGGCCAACGTTGTCTCCGTACATCACCTGTGGCTGGTTCGCACCAGGTAACAGCACAGGGCCGTGTTGCCGAGGGCGGGGCAGCTGTCACCATCCTTCTGTGAGCCAGGCCACATGCCTCCTGTGCTCTGACTTATGCAGATTTCAGAGAGACCCCAAAAGAGACGCTTTTCAAATACTGCTGCAGATTCTTACTCCAAACCCCGGGCAGCAATGGAGATGGTGACAACCGGCTACAGTGGTCAGGTGCCCTCAGCTGCAGACCTGCCCTGAGATGTGTGCTCAGGAAGACCAAGTGACCCGCTTCCTCTGAGGATGCCAAAGAGAAGGCCGCTTCCCCAGCAGCTTCTTGCTTTTTCTGCTCAGAGGCATTTTACTAGGAAGAGGGGCAGGGCTGTGAGGGGTGGGCTGGCTCCTGAGCTGCGGCTGGTGACGGCTGACCCAGAGGCAGCCCTGCAGGAGCTCTTCCAGGGCCTGGTTGGCACCTTGATGGCACAGTTGCACGTGACTGTGTGAGTCTGCAGGACCCAGCACCGGGTTCCCCAGAGCTGCCGTTCCTCAACCCTGCAGCTCGGGGTCTGGCCAGTGAGTGCCAGCGTACCTATGGCCATTCAAAAGCACAAAGCCAACCTTGGTAGGTTTTAGCTGTGAGTGTTTTGTGTCTTTCTGCATTGGATTTATGGAAAAGAGGGTAAGGGGTGCCCTTCCAGATGGCAAGGGCGAGGGCCTTTACAATACTATTTTGAGCTTTTAGATTCTTGAGACCCCAATAAAATTAACAATGCGGTATTATTGATACCCCTTGGGCAAAAATTCCCTTTTCTTGGCAACAAATGGAATAATTTAGTAAGTACTATACTCAAGATGCCACATACTTCATAAGTATTGTTCTTTAGTCTTTGAAAATCCAAAAATATTATTTGAAATCAGATTAATTAAAAGGCTATTCTTACTAAAATGGTGCGTTTCCCATAGCCCTGTTTCACTAAGAGAAACAGGTTGGACTTAAGTTCTGTCTGGAGGAGCTGCCCTACAAGGGTCTAGGCCTTTTGCCATAGGCTGTTTAATTCTGACCCAGATGGATGATGGGCACAGAACTCAGGGTCAGCAAGAGCCGGATCTCCTGGCATATTCTGGGGTAAGGAGAACCAGGCTTGGCAGGGCAGCAGCCTGAGTTTCTGAACCCGCTGCTTCAGATGAGAGTGCAGGTGGGCAGCATCCAAGCCCTGCCACGTGTCTCCCCCCTCGCCCTTTCTTCAGGGAACAGGCCCTCCTGATCCCTCCAGGCCAATGGCCACACTGTACCCCAGGAAGCTGCTCCCAGTACCCATCACTGCAAGCACCCCCTGTCCTCCACCCTGGCCAGCTCCCTTTCCCAAGACCTCTCCTCGGAGCTTTGAAGGAGTTCTTCTGCCTCCCTGTGAGCCTTCAGTGCAGCAGAACATCAAGCAGCACAAGTGAGGGGCAGGGGACCACTCAGGACACCGAGGGAGCCACTCTAAGGGGGCGTGGCCAGAGCAAGGACTGTTCCTGTCATCCGCAGGCCCACCCAACCTCCCGTTCCTTCCTTGGGTGCAAAACCCTACAAATCCCGTTTCACCCAATGCCTAGAGTTGCATCTCCATCACTTGCCCTCCAGGATCCCTGGCAGAGATGCTGCCATGTTGGTGTTGCTGGCACCCACTTTCTCTCCCAGCGGCTGGACCAAGGCCTGCCCCTGCCTGCTTGGCCAAGCTGTCCTGGGGCGCCTGCCAGATGCAGAGAAGCCCCGGGACTGGGCCACGAGAAAGCTCCGGCACCCTTGCTGGACACACCAGGGCAACAGGCCTCCTGCGTCCCTCTGTCTGTGGAGTCTGGCCCTGAGCCACTGACTCAGCTCTCCCAGGCCTGGTGTCCTCAATCTGAACCACACACTTGACCTCGACTTAAGTGTTTCTTGACCACCTGTTGGCCTAACTCCACCAGCACGAAGCCCTGGGGGCCCTGGGTTCACTCCTTCTGACTCCTCACTCCCTGAAGCCTCTGAGTTACATCTGCAAAAGAGTGTGGCGATGATAGTGCCTGCAGGTCGGGGTGCAGAGTGAACGTTGAGAGGCCCCCACAAGAGGACACTGCATTGGCTGCGGAGCTCACCGTCTCTAGCCTCCACTCATGGCCAGGTTTCCGGAGACTGCTCTCCTCCTACACATGCTTAATAGTGAAGAAAACAAGGCTATGAAAAGAGACTTCTAGATCAGAAAACTTACACTTTTTAAATTCTGGCTTTTCAGAATTCCACTGCTGGGCAGAAATCTCATGAAAAAATTACACTTGCCCTGGATTTTCTATATGGACTTTTCTTCAAGAAAACACAAAAGGAAGTATTCTTAGAATAGACTTGCCTCTGCTTCTTGCTCCAATAAAATGCGTAGAGACCTTGTGTGTTTCTGCATGCATGTGTGTCCACGTGTTCGTGTCTGTGTGTGCATACATGTGTGTATGTCTCTGCATATGTGTATCTGTATGTGTCTGTGTGTGCATGTTTGAATGTGTGTCTCTGCATGAGCATGTAGGCATCTCTGTGTGTGCATATGTCTGTGTTTGTGCCTGTGTGTGCATGTTTGAATGTCTGTGTCCCTGCATGTGTGTGTGTGTGTGTGTGTGAGTGAGCTCCCTTGCACTTGGGCATGTTTGGAATAGAGGGAGAATGGTGTCTTCACAGAGGACCTTTGGACTCCTAAGGTCAGAATTTCCTCATTTTCAAGCTGACTGCATGGGGCGGTGTAGTTAAAGCTGCTGCCCTTGAGAACCTGTCCAGTCAGTCTCTCCTGTGAAGGATCCCCTGACTGGTTTGCATGGTGCCTCGCCTGCTGCAGTCTCGGGAGTGCAGCGAGGCAGGAGGGGGTCCTCTGGGTCAGGAATGCAGCAGGCCAGGAGGGGGTCTCCTCCCAGGCTGCAGTGACCCTGCCATGGAGCTCGGTCACTTCGCCCACAGGGCCCCCATGCCCTTGGCACTGGTTGAATCCCTTGGCTGGTGGAAGTGGTTGCCCAGTTAGGTGGCATTGAAGGGAGGTGGTGACAGCAGTGTGCAGTGGGGACATCTGGACAGGCTGGGGGCAGGGAAACCCTGTGTCAATGCCTGACTGGCGCTTTTCTCCTTTTCTCTTTTTAATCAACTGGTTTTTATTTGCTTCTTTTAGGCATACAAGACAGTAGGGCACATTTTGGCACAAAAGGCATACATGGGCATTCCTTCCAACTTTGGGGAAGTCCATGATGGGGAGTTTCACTGGCCTCTGTTTGTATACAAACTAGGAAAGCAAGTCCCATTCCCTAGCTGTCTTTCCCATCCCCGTTTCCCTCTCCTCATCCCCCTTTGTCTAATCCAGTGAATTTTCCCCTCCCCGCCCCACATTCCCGAATCAGAGAGAGCCTTCACCTTTGCTTTGGGGTTGGCTTATATCACCTAGAGTGAGGGACTCCAGCTCCGTCCATTACCCAGGGTCTAGCTTTCCAGAGTATCGGATGGTCGTCCCCACCTCCTGAAGCAACTGTGGTGCCCACTAAGGCCCCTGAAACCATGCTGTGTTTCAAAGGACCTCAGAGGTCTAAGCAGTCCTTGCACAGCCACTCTGCCACCTCCGTGTGGGCACAGGTGCTGTCCTCACGTCTGCTACACAGCAGTCGCACCAGCCCATCCTCCCTGGTGTGTTCAGTGTGCCAACAGTGCCCCCAACCCAGGGTCTGTATTTGACTGATTGCCACTGGAAGCCAGGACTGCACATGCCTGGCCATGCCCTACAATTGAGTCATACCCCACCCCAGGGCAGCAGTGTTCCTAGTCCTGCGATGGAATGCAGGTGTCTGCACATGCCTGGTCATGCCCTACCACTGAGCCACACCCAGACCAGAGAAACAGAGTCCCCAGTCCTGGGATGAAATCTAGGCTTGCACATGCCTGGCCATGCCTGACCACTGAGCCATACCCAGCCCAGGGCAATGGTGTTCCACTCAAGATATAGAACCCAGGGCCCCACGTGCCTGGCCATGCACAAGCACAAGGCCACACCCCAGCCCAGGGCAACAGTGTCCCTAGTCCTGGGATGGAACCCAGTCCTCCACAGGCCTGGCCATGCCCTACCACTAAGCCACATCCCAGCCCAGGGCACTACACAGGGAATGATTAAGAATGTGGACCAATCATCCTGCTGGTATGGCAGAATAAAAGGATATTTGTGAAGTAACATTAGGGTTGGATAAAAAGGCCCTTGTCTTTGTCTAAAAAATGATAATTCTCCATTTACTTTAAGGATTTCTATATGTTCATGGCATCAGACTATTCTGACAGGGTCTTTCTTAAGCATGATTTGATTAAGCCATAGTTCAATACCTGAAAATTGCTCTATCAACTGGCTCTTAATACCCTTAATAACTGATGTTTTCAACTGGATGAAGCTGGACACATTGTCTTTTTCATCAGATTTTTTAACATGATCCAAGGTGAAGGGGGCGACAAGAGGGAAGGGACTGGAATGGGAAAGAAGTTAAATTAGAAAGGCTCCTGTAGATCCCCTTACACAAGGAAGGCCAGCACTGAGAGTCAGAGTTGTCCTCCAGAAGGTCCACAATCTTAAGACAGACATTGTGATGGTTAATTTTATGTGTCAACTTGGCTGCACCATGATACCCAGATAGGTGGTCAGATATTACTTTGGATGTTTCTATGGTCTTTTAAATTGACATTTAAGTTGGTGTACTTTTGAGTAAAGCAAATTGCCCCCTCAGAATGTGGGGCAATCCAATGTGTTGCAGGCCTGAACAGAACACAGACCAAAAGACTTACTCTACCCTCAGTGGCAGAGCAAGAGGGACATCTAAAGAATCAGCAAGGTCGGCTCTGCTGGTTTTCCACCTGCCAGCCAATCCTAAAGATTTTTAGATACAGCCTAGAGAGACCAGTATCTCCCCTGCAGTAAAAGACATGGAACTAATCCAAATGCCCACTGGCAGGTTCAGCCAAAACTAAAACTCAACTACTGGAACTTCCAACTTAGACCTCTGCACCACTCCCACTTCTGTAATACACAATTTGTCAGCATTTCCCAGTCTAGCCCACCCTGTACTAGGAGACTGGAAGTTAAGATCTACTACAACCACCTTTGGCCCTAGCAATAAGAACCAGTCACTAAGTGAGGAACATAAGAGGTGTTGGACTTAGCAACCCACAGCTCTTGACCCATGCTTACAAAGACAACAATAAATATGAAGAATAAAAAACCATCCATGCCAACAAGCCCTTTACTTCCCATTAAGATTTTCTCTCATTTTTTATTGTCTATTTTTATCTATTTACCAAGTTTTAATACACTTTATTGCTTATTCATCATTTTTAACTTTGAACTTTTTCAAATTTTCAAATATCATTTCCTTTTATTGTATTATTCTGAACTTTTATCCATTTTGGAACATTTGTGTATGATGTATGTGGGTATATGTATTTTCTCACTGTGATCAGATTTGAAATATATATAGATATTCATATAATTATACATTCAGTTTCACTGTATTCTCTGTGCCTGTTTATACTTCGGCCTTGTATTAACATAGGTGGGGTATAAATCCATGGGTTTTAGTTGTTTTGATCTTACATTTGCTTGTTTGCTTATATCGAGTTTTTCCCCCCCTTATTGAACACTGAAATCTCTTCCCCAATTAACAGCTAAATTTTTCTATTTCTTCTTCTTCTTTTATTTATTACTTCTAGTTAATTTGTATTTCTCCTTCTTTATAGCAAACTTACATATCTGTGAGTATTGAGAATTGAGGGCAGATTTGTTTTCCTGATTCCTCATGTTTTCAGAAGACTTGCACATCATTTGAGATGTATTCCCCTGTGTCTTTTGTATGCATGTTTTTTATATGTGGTTATAATTTTATTTGGGGACTTCTTATTTGGTATATATGTTCAAGGGTGGTATATATGTCCGGTCGGAGGACCACTCTGGTTTTTCCTCCTTGGGGTCTGATTGTTGGTTTGGGGACTTTTCTCCCTAATTCTATGTCATTATGTAATTTTGAAGCTTAGGTGGGTCTAGATTGTGTGTAGGTTTGGAGTTGCTGTTACTTGATTTGAGGTATGAATATTGCTGAGCTGCAGGATCTCTATTCTGTGAATTTGGATTGTCCCAAATACTTTACAACTTCTCTTGGAGGAAGAGGGGACCCAGGAATAATACTAATGTTAATAGATGCACAGCCTTTAGGTAAATGTCCAGTGTCTACTTTGATATCTATAACACTAGTCACCTATATAGGAATGGTTGGGATCAGCATTTAACAGCAGTACCAACAAAAAACTTGTGATACACATCACGCATTAGACAGCAGATGTTTACTATGCCATTGACTATACTAATATTCAGAACAACACAATGAGGTAGGAAGTACATAAACTACATAATTCTGTTATTAAGTGGAATTGCACTTTCTTATGTGAACAGATAATGCGGTATGAAGGGCAAGGGAAATATTTCAAAAATCCATAGAATCATTAGAAAACTAGTTTAGAACATTTATACTCAAACTAGGAAATCTTGAAAATCTTGACAGATTATGAAAGGCCAGTGATCTACCCAAATTGAACCTTGAGGATACAGAAAGCTTAAACCAATATGTGGTAATGAAATGGAAGCAGCTATTTAAAGCCTTACCCCCCAAAAAATCTCTGGACCAGATGGATGCTCAATCAAGTTCCACTGGATCTTTAAAGAAAAACTCTTTCCAATTCTCTTCAAGTTATTCCATAAAATAGAAAAAGATGGAACACTCGAAAGCCCATTCTATGAAGCCAGTGTCATCATCATCCTGATTCTAAAACCAGACAAAGATGCATTAAGGAAATAAAATCCCAGACCAATATCCCTAATGAACATATATTCAAAAATAAAATATTGGCAAACCACCTTTAAGAACACATCAAAAAGATAAGATAACATGATCAAAAGGGCATAATCCCAGCAAAGATGGTTCAACATATGTAAATCAATCAATTCAATTCACACCTACATAGAGTTAATGATCACAATCATGGAATTATGTCAAAAGATACAGAAAATGCATTGAACAAAGGCCAGCACCCACTCAGGTTTAAAACACTAGAGAAACTAGGGATAAAAGAAATATCCCTCAATATCAATGTAGTACATGAAAACCCCAAAGTCAATATCACACTAAATGGAGAAAAACTGAAAGCAGTTTCTCTAAAATCTGGAACAAGACCAGTACATCCAGTGTCATCACTCCTACTCTGCATAATCCTTGAAATTCTAGTCAGAGCTATCAGACAAGAGAAGGAAAGTAAAGGAATGCACAAAGGAAAAGGAAAAGTCAAATTATCTCTGCTTGTTGATGACATTATTCCCTATTTAGAGACTCCAAAAGCTGCACCAGAAGAGCTGATAATCAAATGTAGCAAAATAGCTAGATCAATTACAACATATATAAAAGACTTCTGTACTCCAATGATGAATCTTCTGAAACACATTAGAAAATCATCCTCCTCTTGTACTTCACATCCTCTGACCAAGTAGTGACAGTGACACCCTGGTGGTACACCTGTATATGTTAGTTTAGCATTTTCTGCATTGTGGTAGAGTGAAATGGATGTCAGGTTGTCACTTACACAAATTTTTAATATAAAATCTTTTATCAAGGGAGCATCTTTGGACTCTCTTTAAAACCTTCTGAACCATGACTTGGAGCTGGCAGAGCAGACTGTGGCTGTGGACTTCAGCACAGCCATCGACATCACTGTTGAAAAAATTACAATTTACATCCATTCCAAGTTGTAAATGCTAATCTTTTTTTTTTTTTCCAATAAAAGGACCATTAATTTGGAAAAAAATCATCCTATTCACAATTACCTCAAGTAAAATCTTAGAAACAATTCTGACCAAGGACATGAAAGATCTCTACAGTGAAAAAAATAGAATTGAAGAAGACCTTAGAAGATGGAAAGACCTCCAATGCTTGTCCATAGGCAGAATATTATCAAAATTGCCACATGACCAAAGGCATTACAGATTTAATACAATTTCTGTCAAAATACCAATGATTCTTCACAGAACCAGGAAAGACAGTTCTAAAATTCATTTGAAAGAATAAGAGACCCAGAAGAGCTGGAGTACTCCAGAGCAGGAAGAGCAAAGCCGGAGGCATCACAACATGGAACCTCAACTTAATACTACAGTGCTAACAAGAACATCAGGGTAAGTGACACCAAAACAGACATGAAGATCAATGGAATAGAAAACAGCTAATCTCATCTGATACTCTACAAAGTTGCCAAAACACATCCAGCACAAAGGAAAAGCCTTTTAAACAAATGGTGCTGGGAAAAGTGAATATCCATATGTAGAAGAATGAAACTTGAACCCTAAGGCTCTTAGCCTGAACAAAAGTAAATCCAAAGTGGATCAAACACCCAGGAATTAGAATATCAAATCTTTAACAGCTGAAAGAAAATGTAGGCTCTGCACTCTAAAATACTGGCAGATATCGACTTTTGTAGAATGACTACTAAAGCATTAGAAATAAAACAAAAATCAGTAAGGAGGATGACTTCAAATTAGAGGTTCTTCATGCAAAATGAGAAAAGAGCTTGAAGACAGCCCACAGAATGGGAGATCATTGCTACCTGTTTCTCATATATAGAATCAATGCCCAAAATATATAAAGAGCTCAAAAAATTTAACATCAAAACCCTAACAATCCAATTAATAAATAGGCAAAAGAACTACGAACTAAAAATAGATACAAATCTAAAAAGGAAATACAAGTGGTCAATAAATACATGAAAAAAAAAAATGTCCAACATCCCTAGCTATTGGGGAAATCAAAATACACTCAGATGTAATCTTCTCCTAGTTAGAATGGCAATTATCAAGAATATAATGCTAATAAATGTTGACAAGGATGTGGAGGAAAAGGTACACTTATTCTTTGTTGAAAAGACTTCAAATTAGTACAACCACTTTGCAAAGAAACATGCAGATTCCTCAATAAATGAGGAATGAATCCACCATGATGCAGCTATCCTACATCTTGGTTTACAGCCAAAGATCTAAAATCTATACACTGTAGGGATATGGCACACCGATGCTTCTAAACACTACAATTTACAATAGTCAAGATGTGGAACTAACCTAGGTGCTGTTCAACAGAGAAATGCATGAAGAAAATGTGGTATATACACACAATGGAGTTTTACTCAGCCATTAACAATAAAATAATGGAATTTGCTGGTAAATGGCTGGAATTGAAGAGCATCATGGTAAGAGATAAGACAGAACCAGACATTCAAGGTTTGAATATTTTCTCTGATATGCAGAAGCTAGGTGAAAATAAGTATGCAGCATCAGGGGAGGGAAATTTCATGATAACACACAAGAGATCAGTGAGGTAGAGGGAAAAGCTTGAGGGCCAAAAAGGAGGCATGGGAAAAGTGAAGAACAGTAGAAGGAATCTGATCAAACTGTGCTACATACATGGATGAATATACCACAGTGAATTTATATCCACAAGGCACTCATTTAAAAAAAAAAAAAACTATTAAAAAATAGAACTATCATTAAAGGAAAAAGAAAAGTACCGGAGTTGAAATGGAGTAAATTTTACTCCATACTTGTATAATTATGTCAAAATGAACCACAATATTTCCTGCATTTAAAATAAACTAATAACAAATAATTACCCCCCAAATGAAATAACCATCTTACCAAATGTTTCAGATACTGTTACATTATATTTCAAATTAAGTTTTATAAAACTAATGGTGCCTAAAGCTAGCAAAGTAGGCATCACAGATAATAGAATTTCAGCATTTATGGTGCCTTTATACATTTAGATTAGTCGTTTATAGCAAACTGAGCAGATGTGAGTGAGAGAATAAGAAGTATCTGAATTTTAGGCAAAAAAAATATATATATTTGAAAATTTCAACAAAATGAATAAACTTCTGCATTCTATGCAACATTTATTTTTGAAGTGGTAATAATTTTACAGTTTCTGTTGCTTGTCTTCTCTAGCACAGGTTTTTAAATGAGAACAGTATTATATTCTAAAGAAGAATGAAAAATATCAATGTAAAAATGTGAAGAGAAAGAAGTTTAAAGTGATATACTTTTTACTGAAGTTAATTTTTCTGCAAACTTTCTAAGCTCAGGGATCATTATTATTATAAGAAAAACTTTATCTTTAAAGGCATGAATGGTAAATAGGCTTTTTTGAGACATGTAATACTGTCACAAATACCTAATTTGTGTGAAGCAGCAAATACAAGTAACTATAATATAATAAAATTTTATTAACATAAACTAGTGATGTGTAAGATTTGATTCAAGGGTTGCAGTTTGCAAACTCCTGATTTAGATCACATTACATATGAAGTTGTTAGATAGGCAGTTTTAGGAATTATTTGTGATCCTTCATTTAGAAACATGCAACTGGAAGAATGTACCAATTTAACATTTACACAAAAACAATTGAGGAATATACTAGAAAATTTTAAAATGACCAACTTGATTAATGTGGCTGTAGAGTTCAAAAGAGTCAAAAAACTACAGTAGAATAATAATAAAAGGAAAAAGTGAACAATGGAGTTATTCACTTAAAATATTTTTTGTCATAAACTCAAAAAGTAATAATTCAGATAATAACAAAACAACCGAAAAACCCTTTATAAATATAAAGAATAAGCAAGTTGGGCATGGTGGCATATGGACTTGGGAGGCTGAGGCAGGAGGATTCCAAGTTTGAAGCCAGCCTCAGCAACTACCAAGGGCTTAAGCAATTTAGCAAGGCCCTGTCTCTCGATAAGATAAAAAGATCTGGGGATTATGCCTCAGGGGTTAAGCTCCACTGGGTTCAATTCCTGGAACAACAATAAATAAAAATAAGCAAACATACTTAGCCATATGATCCTTCCAGATTCTAGTCCAGTTTGTAAAATGCTTGGAGGCCATCACTTCCATTTTTATAAGACTAAATGTTGAACCAACTGTGGCAACTCTTCCTAGAGAGCCATTAGCCAACTAATTTCATATTTTTAGTATATATATACACATATATATATATATATATATAAAACATTCTTCTTGAAGGCACACGTCATTCTCCAGGAGAGATCATATTTTAGTTTACAAAACAAGTTCTAAGATACATAAGAATATTGAAATCATATTAGGTATCATAGCTGAGCACACTGACATGAAATTAAAAGTAAATAGCAGGAAAATTCACTAATACATGGAAAACAAACCACATGCTCCTAAACAACCAATGGATCAAAGGAAATTTTTTAAAAATAAAGCATGAGTTGAACATATTTAGAAATACCATACCAAAACTAATAGGTTGCAGTAAAAGAAAATCCATGTAACATGCAAGTTTATAGCCATTTTTGATTACATCAATAAAGATAGAGGGCCTGGTAGAAACAATCTAGTAATATACCTGATGGTACTAAGAAAAAGAAATTGAAGTCAGAAAATATAGAAAAAAGCAAAGAACCAAAGCAGAAATAAGTTGAAATGATGACTGGTAAACCAATGGAAACAAATTTTAAAAACTCAAGAGTTTTTTTTTTTTTTTTAAGAAGATAAATAAAAAAAAAGCAAACCTTAAGTCAGACAATATAATGAAAATAGATGACTGAAATACAATAAAAAGAGTAGACACTAAAATTGATATCATAGAAATACAAGGCATAATAGAAAGTACTGTGAAGATAACCTAGAATGAATGGGTAAATTCCACAATACAAACAACCTTCCCAGACCAAATCATTAAGAAAGAAAAAAACCAGAACATACCAACAAGAAGTAATAGAGATTGGATCAGTAGTAGAAAGAATCTCATCAAACAAATGCCCAAGGATTTGATGGCTTTCTTACTGTCCTCTAACAAATGTTCAAGGAATACCATTTCCTTCTCAAAATGTTAAAAAAAAAATTAAGGGGAGGAAATATTTCCCAAATGATATTACCAGACCATCATTACCCTAATAGCAAAACCATATGAGATTTAAATATCAAAGACCAATAACTCTGATGAACGACATAAGAAAAATGGAAGTACACAAACATTGTGATCACATCCACAAATACACAAGAGGAATTCAACAATATTAAACATACCTCCTTGATTTAAAAAAATAGACTTTCAACAAACTAGATATATAAGGAATGAAACTAAATAATGAGCATGTATGACAAAAATCAAGTTAACAAAATGCTGAAATAGGTAAAAGTTAAATATTTTCCTCTATTATTAGTTAATAAGAGAGGATGCCCAATCTTACCAAATTTATCAACATATTCCAGGAAGGCCTAGTAAGCAATTAGGCACAAAAGAAAGAAAAAAAATTAAGAAGGGCCTGGGTGTGGGGATACATCAGGTTGAAAATAAAAAACAAGTTAAGCTGTCCTTAATGGCAGATGACATGATGTTATATCTAAAATACTCTAAAGACCACACACACACACACACACACACACACACACACACACACACAAAGAACTATCTTTTATGTTGCAGGATATGAAATCAACATATAAAAGTTGCGTTTCTATACACTAACAAGGAACTACTTGAAAAATAAAATACAATGCCACTTATGATAGATACAAAAAATACTTTAAAAATCTCCATAAAAATTCCAGGGACAAAAAAAAAATCCTACAAATCACAAGGAACCACAAAGATCTTCAAATATCTAAAACAATCTTGAGCAAAACCAAATCTGGACACATCGTTCTACTTGAATAAAGCCTGAGAGATAAAACTATAGTAATCAACACAGGATGGTAAAAGCACAAAAATAGATAAAAAGGCAAATGGAATGAGAGTCCAGAAAAATAATCCATGCACTTGCAGTCAATAAGTTTTCACAAGTGCTGAGAATACACAATGAGGAAAAGACTGTCTCTTTAATAAATGGTAATACCTGGAAATCTAGCTCACTAAATACAGAAAAATTAAGTTACACTGTTTCCAAATCATATATAAATAAAAGTCAGTACAGGACAAATTAAAAACTTAAATGTAATTATTAAAGCTGTGAATATACTTGAAGAAAAAAGGAGAAAAATCCTCTCCAGCATTTAAAAATATTGTTAAACCTTTATTTTACTTATTTATTTTTGATGTGGTGCTGAGGATAGAACCCAGGGGCTCCACATGTCCAGCCTTCTACCACTTAGCCACACCCCCAGCCCTCCCTGACATTTTTATGGGTTGATTTTTTTAAAATATGTAAATCTAAAGCACAACCACCAAAGCAAAACTAGGCAAATGAAATTATATCCACCTAAGAAACTTCAGTAAAACAAAGAAGGGAAAGACAAAGAGAAGGAAAATTCAACCCACCAAAAGTTAGAAAGTGCTTGCAAGACTTAAATGGAACATGTTGTTAATATCTCAATTGAACAACTCATCAGTAAGAAAAAAAATAAGGCAATTAAACAATAACAGTGGACCTGAATAAATATTTTTCAAAAGAAGACAAACAAACGGCCATTAAGTATTATGAAAAAAATGTTCAACATCCCTGATCATCAAGTAAATGCAAATTAAAATCACAATGAAATATCACATAGATAGTAGCTTACCTACTACGAAATGACAAAAATTAAATGTTATTGAGGATACAGAGAAAAAGAAGCCCTTGTACACTGTTGGTAGTAATATAAATTGGTACAGAATATTAGGGAAAAAAGTATACTAGTTCCTGAAAATATGGGAAACAGAACTATCAATTGATCTAGTTATCTCACTCCTGAATATGTAGGTCAATGAATATAAAATGTCTATGTCAAAGACATATCTATGCTTTCATGTTTATTGCAGCACTATTCACAATCTAAGTGTCCATCAAAAGATGAATCGATAAATAAATGACAGTATATATACACAGTGGAATACTAGTAAGGCCTAAAAGAAAAACAAACAAACAAACAAAAAACTTCCCTTTTTAACAACATAGATAAATCTCAAGGACATTTTATTAAATAAGCCAGGCATAGAAAAATATGTACTGTGTGATCTCAACTCATGTTTAACAAACAAATAATTAGAAGCCACAGAAGCAGAGAGAATCGTGTTCACCGAGTATTAGGGCAGGGGAGGGGGGGATGGGATTTGGTATAAATCGGTCAATGGCTAGAAAATCCAGGATAGCTAGGGGGAATAAATTCACGAGATCAACAAGACGGTGACTGCAGTCAATAACCATGTACTCTTGAAAATCACTAAGAAGTCAGTGGCGGCTGAGCGGCGGGCGCCAGCGCTCTTCCGCCGCTGCGGGAGCCATAGCGGGACACCCAGCGGCGGCGGCTGCAGAGGAGCCCGGGGACGCCGCCCCTGCCGCGCCCGCCTGAGCCCACCGGGCTCCCAGGCCCGCAGCACTCGCCTCGGTGAAGTGTCAGGATGTCTGACCCAAGGCCGTGATCAGGAAGGCAGACCTCTTTATGAGGACATGCAACAAGAAGCCGCCTGTTTCCGTTTGTGTATAAAACACCTCTCCCTTTTGTGGTCCAAAATTATTACTTTCATATTGCTGTATTCCACCTACTGGGTCCAAGTTAATTATTTTCTCCTCAACATCATCCTTTACTTTTAATTTTAATGAGGAAATGCATGGGAGAAATTCTTCATATCTCTATAGGTACAAACTCATTCATATGTGTAAATTCATTCATATTTTTAAAACTTATTGATATTTATTGAATCCTATTAAGATCAGGAAGGGCTCCCTATACTTGCAGCCAGTACAGAAAGCCATTAAGGACAGATAGGTTGTTACATAAACAAAAGTCTATTGTGTGTAGGTCAATAAAACAAAGATAAGTGTTTATACTAGTAAACAGTAAATTAAAAACAATAAACAGTGACAGCAGCATAAATTCACTCATATTGATAAATAGTATATATTATTATGCACATATATATTTGATGTGATATTTTAATAAGGTACAAAATTTCCAGTTAAACGTGTTTTCTTTTGCATTTTAAATATCACTAAACTGCTATCATATACATAGCAAAAACAAAATTTTACAGCACATCTGATTTTATAAATGATATTCTAAGAAATATGTTCTGTGATATAAAATATATAATAAAGAATAAAATTGAAAAGATTTATGATGCAGTAAAAGTTAATAAATCTGAATGGAACAGAAATGAAATATTATTTATCAGTCTTAGAACTACCCAAAAATGGCCAATGAAGGATGTTTGAAAAAAATAAAATTACATAAAAAGGGGAAACAAGACACTGAAATGAAAAGATAAAGAGAAAAATAAGCTCTAAGTAGGTGGATAAGCAACAGTGAAGCACTGTTTTATATATATATATATATCATGTTATGATTAAATAACTAATAAATTTCATTTAGAATTGAAAACTCAAAAATATGGCAGATAAAAGTTGGGTGTAAAATGAAATTCTATTTCTACATAGCTAAAAAATTTAAAATTTGTTAATATCTGATATATAATTTCCCAGAAAATAAAATGGAGAAGCGAACTGTTTTAAACATTCAGGACATATATTAAAGGAAATAATATTGAATAAAGAAAATGACTTAAAAGTCTAGCATTTCTACTCAAATTTTTCTCTATTTATGCAGAATCAGCTCTTCGAATCCTCTCAATTACCTTCAAAACCAAGACTTTTCATGAATTCAATAATTGTCCTTAGAGAATCATACTCCTTAGTTCACATGGAATTAAAAATATGAGAATTAAATTTAAAGTTTCCTATGACAAAGTTTCATGTTTTCTTCTATGTTTGATATTGTTTCTGGGAGTTTGATATTTACTTATTTAATTCTTTCTCACTAACACTGTGATACCCCCTACTTTCCAATCCTAATTTCAGCAAAATAAAATCATCCTCCAAGCCATGTATTTTTCTTATTTTGCCACTTTTCTCCCTCTAATACCTGTTGCCTATTTTTCCCTCAAATAATTACAGAAATAGCTACTTGCACACATGCTCTTCAATTCTATTCCTTCACTCTTTAAACTTGCATCAGCATCTCTCCACTAAAATTTTCGTGGCTCAAATTTCTAGAGGACACGTTTTCATTTCCGCAACTAAACAGAGGACATTGTTATACTATTCTTTATCAACTAAAGCACTCTCTGCTACATTTCTATAGTAATGTCTTCATTCTTGCTGCTAAAACTTAATTCATTAATTAAAGAATTCCTAATTTATCTTTTAATTCATGTGCATAACCAATCTACAAGCAGGTTACACCCGTTAGGCCGCTAGAAAGTATCTCAAGTATTTTTTTATTTTTGTATATTTGTGCCCAGATTCTCCGTTGGGGTAACTGCAATTTCCTTCTACTCAACTCTCTACTGTCACCCCAAACCTAACCTCAAACCACCTGAGTATTACAGCCATCTGTCTCCCTTACTGATCAACCTTTAGCTCATTTCCTTCTGCTCTGAGAACAAAATCCGAATTTGTCAGCTTTCTTACATTATGTTAATGAGGAGGTCCTTTCAAATATTGTTTCTTTTAAGGGGAAAGAAAACACCAAACCAATGAACCTATGATCTAGTCTGAAGCATGCAACCTACGCTCAACTCTGCCACGAGATTAGCTGGTATTCCACGAAAATTAGATTCTGGCATCGCTTTGGAAAAACTTCATTATTCAACCTTCCATATCAACAAGTCTCATTTTCATTGAAACGTGTGAATAAGTACACATACCTCTCTGAAAAGTCCCTGTGGTGAAAGGAGAGTTTCTTCCTCCCATCGCCAGGGGGGTTCCGAGGAAGCAGCAAACCCGGAAGCTCACGGCCAATTTTCTCCCGCGGTTCATGTCTTCGAACCCAAAGGCCTCCGTAGTTAACGGCCCTGGGTCCAGTCCCTGCGCCCCACGTGCGCTCAGGAAAAAAAAAAAAAAAAAAGGTCAAATCCACCTCACAAATCCCAGGGCACTTTGCCGTTTGAATGTGCGACTCCAGGGGTAAATATGGTGCTTGGATCAATGCTACTGGTCCAAATTTATGCTAATCAGGGTTTGGAAAAAGTAGCATCGCTATTGGTCCAAATTTATGCTAATCAAGGTTTGGAAAAAGTAGCATCGCTATTGGTCCAAATTTATGCCAATGACGTTTTGGAGACCTACACAAGCTATTGGTTAGCATTTGAGTCTCAAACCTTGGCTCTGCCCTTAATTCCATTTTTCTGGCTGTGGACAGGTGGTGAGAGGCAGGTCAGTGTGCACTGACTCTCCTGGGCCCTGACATGCACCTGCACGGCAGGACTCATGGACACAATTTAACATCATCATTTGAGTGAGTATCAGGCATGTTTTGTCAGGCTGATTTTTTTCTAGGTTGTACTATATACATAATAGTACAAATCGTAATCGGTAGCCATCCTAGCAGTTGTTCCACAATTTAATAGTACAGAAATAGCAACGTAAAAACCAACTCGATGTATTACTAAGTTTGTTATCAGTAGCTCAAAATGTGTCTCACGTGAGAAAATCTGTTTAGAAAAAAAAATCTGTTAATTCTGGGACATTATCAATTAGAAAATATCCTTCAAATTCAAATATAAATATTAAATGTAGCTACCCTGGAGTTCTAGCAATCAGGATGGAAAACACAATGTTAAATAATATCATTAAAAATCACTCAATTTTCTTACTTAGGGATAAGAAAGTGAAGATACAGGGAAATGCTAAAGAAGGGCGGTGCTATTAGTATGAAAACAAACAGGATTCATCCTGTTAATGAAACATACGTTCATTTCTAAGTGGTGGAAGTTAGATTATATTCCTCATGAAGTATTTTTGCATAAAAATGACCATGTGGATTGACAAAAGGAGCATATCCATTTTTTAAACAATGCTCATTCTTTCAAAAGGAGGAGGAGGAGAGTGTTGATGTTAAAACGGAAAAGGGGCATATATATTGTGAAAGAGAAAGTTAGGATGAAGTAATTAATAATAAAATTGTTCCATTAGCTGGATTCTACAGGGAATAAAGTCACACTGCAGTGTATAATTAACTGCAAATGGAAATTATGACCTAGTGTGTACAGGTCCCTGATCCTTGTTCTTGAGTGAGAAGCTAATACCCCTGGGGTTCAGGCAGAGGGAGAGTCTTTAGGGTAGGAGGACTGTACAGCCTAGGACAATGCTTCAGAGGAGTTGCTTTTTACCCCAGCCGGCCACAAGCTAAGAAACCACTCCGCTCACTACCTTCCTTTGTTGCCTGCCATTCTGCCCTTTGTTTACTCTTCCCTAAGCCTCAAGATATGATTTTCATGGGTTTACAATATAAGGCAATCAAAGTTTTATTTTAGCACCAAATAGCAAAGTCTTCAGTAAAGACCCATGTGATGTGCTTTTCCATTCTGAGAATCACAGGACAAAACATTAAATAGTAATATTGAAAATGAGAAAAACTAGTTTTCGAATTCCTCTTCTCTAAATCAAATTTGATTTAACTGATAATTAAAATATAAAATTATATTTTTCATGTAATATGTGGTGTTTTGATCTGTGTATACATTCTGCAATGTTTAAGCATATCTATATCTGTAAACACCTTATTGTTTACCACTTTGTTGTTTGTTTCTGTTGAAACAATGAAAATCTTTTTTTAATTTTTTATTTTATTTTATTTCATTTTTTTGTAAATGGTACACTCTAAAAAGCACTTCTGAACTTCGTACTCTTACCTAACTAGAACTTTCTACAAATTGAGTAAGTTTTCTCGAGGTCTTTAGGCACCCTACTCTACCCAGTCTCCACAAACACCTTTCTATACTCAGCTTTGAAGAGATCAATTTTTATAATTTGCATGAGTAAAATAAAGTGTTATCTATCTTCCTGTGTCTGGCTCATTTCACTTAAAATAATTTTTATTTTTATCCCTTTTGCTGTAAATAACAAGATTTCATTTTTTTTTATAGGTAAATAGTATTTCATTGTGTGCTACATCTTTTAAATCCATTATTAGTTGATGGACACTTCAGTTATTTATATTTCTTGGCCAATGTGAATAGTGCTATAATAAACATGGGAATTCAGATCCTTTTTGACATACTGATTTAATTTGTGTATATTCTCAATATTAGAAAAGCTGGATCATATGGTAGCTCAATGTTTAATTCTTGTTTTTTTTTCAGTGCTGGGAGTCAAACCCAGGGCCTTGTGCTTGTTGGGCAAGCACTCTACCAACTGAGCTATATCCCCAAACCCTCAGTGTTTCATTCTTTTAGAAAATGCTTCATTTACCATTTTCCATAATGGCTATGCGAATGTACATTCCCACCAATACTGTGCAAGTGTTCATTTTCTCTACATCCTCACCAATTCTTGTTCATTATAGGTTTTCTATAATAGCCATTCTTACTGGAGTAAAATGATATCTCATTCTGATTTTGACTTGTATTTCTCTGATAATTACTGATTTGGAGTATCAGATATTTATTGTTTTTTCTTGAATCTTATTTTCCCAAAAACAATAATTTTTAAATTCTATAGTGACAAAAAGGACTTAAATTTGTTGATACTTCTTCATTATCTGGTGCCTTATTTTAATGGTTACATGAAGTCATATTTACTTGAAAGTTCTTCCTATTTATTGGTGTGTAGTGCCATCTACACACTTACGGATCTGATTTTTATTGCAATCTGTATAATTTGTCTTGATTTGTGCCTTTCCACAAATTCTAAGCAGACTGCTAATTTATTCTGATCCTATAGTTCCTTTGGCTATTATAGCATTTAATGGTGCCCTAAATCCAGGTTTGCTACAAATCTGATGATATATTATCCCTGTTTCAGTATTAGAGGGCAATCCAATTGTAGGGTTTTGGTTTTTTTTCAATTTTTTAATTTTTATTTTTTTTAGTGACACCATGGTTGGTGTGGTATTCTGCATGTCTTTTTTAACTACCTAAAACCCATAGTCAGTCCCTCAAGGCCTGGCCCTGAGGTCAACCTAGGTCCAGTGGTCACTTCCATGGTAACTTGACTATGGTCCAGGAGTATGAACCTTCCTAATGATCCAATGCCATGCCTGTAAGAATGAATGTTATCAGGCTTTGGCATGCCCTAAGTCCAAAGCACACTGAGCCATCACAGCACTGGATAACACCAGGACCCATACTAATATTGACTGCCTACTGCTGAGGCAGCCTCATGGAATAGCAGTGTGGTGACCAGTTACAAGTGATATTGGCCAGAAGCCCAATGGACTGGGGCTGCCTCTCTCCATGTGGCGCTGGCTGTTTCAGAGGCTTTGTCCATAAGAACTGGCCTATGGCTAGAGGACATGAATGTCATCCCAAGTATTCAATTTGAGAAGTCTGTCATTAAATTACAAGGCGCAGTACTGTTTTGTTGCCCTGACATCACAGCAATGAATGAAATTTTGTTCCATGCTGTGTTACCCAAGGTTGGGATAGAGTTGGTGAAGGCAGCCTCTTGACTTCCCAAGCTGATGCTAAGCTTGGTTCCCCATGGTGTGGAATTGAGTAGGGCTGAAGTGGGCAACTTCTTCCCGACTTCTTCAATGTGTTTCTTTTGCTGTTATACTAAATCATGCATGGTCCCTTGTCTTGTTCCTTATCTCTTGTGAAAGCAGTTTAATGACTGTACAGCTGTTGAAATTGGGGTGTCTCTGGAGAGATGATGGGTGGAAGATCTTCCGTAATGGTAATATTGTTTTGCTTTTGCAAATCCCATTTTTAGAAAATTAACATGCTTGAGCATAACAACTTCAAAATTGCAGCTTTGTGATGGTAGGCTAGAACATTGATTATTTTGTTACACACAATTTTAGAGGGGAATAACAAACACAGGAAAACTTAAATGGTCATTTTTTCCAAGAAATGAAAACGTAACTAGTGAGCAAGGGCAATAAATCAAAGTAAGCAAAATCCAATATTCATTCAAACATAAGATATATATTCTTTCAAACCCTATGCAATACTTTGACACCAAATAAGTTCATCAATTTCTGTAATGTGGAAAAAGATTAATATATTTTATATGGTAACATACAATTTTTATTTTGAATGTATAATAAATTAGAGTAATTTTTAAGATCAAATTAGTAAATTTGATTAGTAAATCTTGCATAAAATTTTCATTCTTACATATGAATAAAAATCTTGGCCTAAGTCAGAATTCATGGATTTACCTAGAAGATCTCTTCTCTAATGCAAAGCATAATTTAGACTGGAATATTCCATGATTCTACTGCAAGAATATTTTACAAAAGGAAAAAGTGAACACTGAGTTCACATAAAGGATTAGATATATAATTTTGTAATAATCTTTGTGATCATATGATAATTTATATAATCAGATATCATTGTGGTAGTAAGTACTTCAGGTGACTATTTTTCCACCAGTGGTTAAATTGTCAATGTCATTAAAATAAAAATTAGCTTTGATATCAAATTTCAGTTACAAAGTTGGAGAAAAGTAAGAGGAAGAATATTTACTCATGCGTATAGCTTAGTACAGATGGAAAATTCTAATTGATAAATATTAAATGGAAAGCAAATTTATATATCTTATGTTAGAACAGGAAATGAGATTTTCACATCCCACTTACAACTACACTGGGCGATCACTGCATTTGAACATTTGAAGTAACTGTTAGTAACACATAAAGTTTCTTTAGTGTTCTAATTATACCTAATTATCACTTATATTGTTGAAAACATTTTTATGAAAATTTGTAATTTAAATGCTTATTTCCAATAAAATTCTATTTAACTAGCAACCTGAAAATAATGTGTATGCTGTGTGTTAGATTAATGAGGATTTTGAGAAGCAGAACATGTCATTGGGAACATTCTAGAATAATTTGAAGCTCAAATCTAAGGTTGCAAAGAAATATTTTCAATTTTAAAATGTCACTTTCTGATGTCTGTGGTCACCTGTATATGTGTGTAAAAAACATATATGGAGTTTTAAATATGAATACCAATATACATGGGAGATAATATATGCATTTGGATCTGTCTGATTGCAAAACTCCTGCTCAGTGGTTAAGTGTCCTTAGGTTTAATCCTTGGTAATAAATAAATAAACAAACAAACAAACAAACAAAGTAAATAGAGGAACTGTATAGGCTGGCAGTGCTGCATTTTCCTCCATGGCCACCATGAGGTACAACCTCTCTTCCTCTAGATTAGATCTAATCAGACTATCTGCTGGTAAGATTTTCCCCATTCCTCTTTCAGCAACAGAATTGAAACCTTCTCTTAGAATTTCAAAGCTCGTTGGGACTGGGGACAGTGGCAGAGTACTTGCCTATCATGCAGGAGGCCCCAGGTACCACCCCTAGTATAAAAACAAAGCAAAACAAGTCCTGAGGAGTAACATCCCCAGGATGGTTGTGGGAAGACCATATTGAACAGCCAATGCATGAAGAGAAAATGTAGCAGGAGCCTGTTGTTAGACCTCAGAGTTGTAAGAAATGATTCTCAAGCTTCACCCAAAATTTCCTGAAAAGCAGAGCGCCCAATCCTCTACCAATAATAGTCCCCAGAGGGAAGTCGTAAACTGAATGCCTAAAGTCAGAGTTTCCAAACCATTCATGGCTAGATGGTGGGATCACCAGGAATGTCTTCGAGTAGGCAAGATATACTCCCAAAGCTGGTTATGAGGCTGAATTTCTTTGAGTCAAGAGCTTTCTGAAGGAAGTGTGGATACCTAAAGAAATCCAGGGTGTTTTCAGGGAAAAGAGTGGGGGCAACAGAGACTGGGGAAGTGAATTCCTACCCTATGAGTATGGAATGTTGGTCCAACATGATTTCCATAAGAGAATATTTTGATGACATCTTTATCATCTTTCTTTCTCTTTAAAATGAGTTCTATGTAGTTTCCTTAAAAAGTTAAAAATAGAACCACTGCAAGATTGAGCAATTCCACTTCTGAGTATATGTCTACATCACATACAACCATAGAAACGAAATGATGTACCCCATTTGTGTACAATGAATCAAAATGCAATCTGTAAAATATTCAAAAATAAATAAATAATTTAAAAATTAAGACAAATCCCTACTTATTCATCCCTTGTATTAGTCTAAGACTGAGAAAAATACTTAATGAAAGATAACCAATAATTCAAAGTTAATAAAAGCTGCAAATTATTTTTCAAAAAAAAATTAAAAACATGTTCTTGAAGAGATATTTGCTCACCCATGTTCATCACAGCACTATTCACAAGAGCAAAGATTTGGAAATGCACAAATGTCCCTCAGTAGGTGAATGTATAAACAAAATGTGAAAAACATACACAATGGAATAGAATAAAAAGAAAGTCCATTCACATGCTACAACATGGATGAGCCTTGAAGACACTGTGCTAAGGGAAATAAGTCATTTACAAGAAGACAAATACTGCATGGATGCACTTATATAAGGTACAACAGTCCCTCATCTATGTGCAATACCTTCTAAGACTCCCAGTGGATACATGAAACTACACGGTTTGGATCTTCAACGTTTCCTAAAGGCCCATGTGCTAACATCTTGGGCACCAGTCTGTGGTGCTATTGGGAGGTGGCAGAACTTTTAGGAAGTGGGGTCTACTAGAAGAAAGTTAGGCCATTAGGGGTCTGTCTTGACCTTGAAGGGAATATTGGGAGCCTGATGACTCTTTCTTCTCTCTCTGTTTTCTGGCCGCCATGAGGTGAACAGACTGTCCTCTGCCATGTGCTCCTGTCATGACTTACTGTGCTGCCACAGGACAAAAGTGCCAAGCCCAAGTGATCATGGACAGAAAGCTCTGAAATTGTGTCAAAATAAATCCTTCCTCCTTTTAAGCTGATTTTCTCAGAAATTTGTCATAGCAACTAACACAACACTAACTGCTATATTATATAAACTGTTTTTTTCTATACATATTTGCACAAATTCAATGCCTTTTCCATTTTAACTAAGCATTTATCAAGCACTGTGACTGTTACTTTTGCAATTTGAGGTGTGACAGCAAACCTAGCATGAATATTTTTTCTTCTTCACAATTTCATAATAGATGATTCATTCTTACCATAGATCTTAACCTCAGCACATAGTATTTTTCCTTTCCTTATTAAATTAAGAACTTCCATCATTTTAATGGAAATACTTTTTAACTTTTCTTTGGCATTTTAAAATTGCCAGGATCACCACTCTTACACTTTGGGGACATTATTAAATAAAATAAATGTTACTTGAACACAAATACTGTGATACCACAACAGTTGATCTGATAACTGAGACAGCTACCAAGTGACTAATGGCTGGTAGCATATAGTGTGGATATGCTGGACAAAGAGATGACCTATGTGATGGGCAGGAGGGAGAGATATGACACAAGATTTCATGTTTCTCAGAATGCACACAATGTAAAACTTATGCATTGATAATTTCTGGAATTTTCCATTCAGTAATTTTGGACTGTGCCTGACCTTGCATTATAGTTTGGATTTGGAATGTCCTTCAAAGGCTCATGTGTTGAAGGTCTAGGCAGACTCCAGTGCAGCAATGTTCAGAGGAGGGGTTTTGAAAAATGACTGGATTATGAAGACTCTGATATGGATTAATCCACTTAAGGGTTCATAATTGAATGGACCATTGAGAGGTGATGGAAAAGCATAAGAGGTGGGGCCAAAGTGGAGGAAGTAGGTCACTGAAGGCATGCCTGGGAAAGGTATATTTCTTCCCAACCCCTTCCTTGTTCTCTCTCTCTGGCATCATGTGGTGAGCAGTTCTGCTCACCATATACTCTTATCTCACCACAAACCCACAGCAATGGGGCCAAGGTGACTGTAGGCCAAAATAAATCTTTCCTCTTTTAAAGTTTATTTTCTGAAGTATTTTGTCATAGCAATGAAAAGTTGAACTCACCTTGAGAAACTGAACCCTCAGAAAGTGAAACCATGCATAAGGGTGGACTGCAGTACATAAAGGAGTTAATTTATAGAAATAGAAAGTAGAATGATAATTACTGGGGAAGGCGGAAAAGGAGAGTTTTTAATGGTTATGGTGGTTTCTGATTTGCAAGATAAAAAAGTTCTGGATCAATTGCATGACAATGTGAATACACTTTACTGAAGAGTACACAGTTAAAAATGTTTACGAAAGTAAAATTACATTTAAAAACCACAACATATTTTAATTTGGAACAAATGTGTTATAAAAGTTCCTTTGTAAATTCATTTTTAAACATAAAATGTTTCCAATAAGAAAGAAAATGTACATTAAAGGAATAAAACTGACTTCATATAATGCAAAAAAAAAAAATTAGAAAAATAATGCCAACAATTAGCAAGAAAGGGCTGTTTCTTATTTTATTGTATCAAATATAGGGAAAGGATACACATACTTAAAACAGATCGTGGAAACATACAGACTCCTAGAAATCCTTCAGTAAAAGCAAGGAAAATTTTAACTAATTATTTTGTTTTCTTATGTATTTATACATAGATTGCTTCTTATGTATCTGCACAGAAGATGTAAAATTAAGTAAATATTTACCTCCTATGTTATTGGAAAAAAAAACCTCCATTATAAGATTTTGATTTTTTTTTCAAAAGTGAAGTTCAGGCGGGCGCTCGGAGGCCGCGTCTCCAGGAACCGTGGTGACAGCTGGCGGCCGACAGCCGCGCGACCCGCGAGGTTAATGGGAGCCGGCGGCCGTGGCGCCGAGGGAAGAGCGCTCGGCTCCGAGCCCAGCGCAGCGGGCGGGGGCGCACAGGGGCGCGCGGGCCGGAGCGCGGGGATGGAGGACAGCGTGGCCGCCCGGCTGGGGGCGGCAGCGGAGGCTCGGGCACCGCCCGGGGTAATGCTGCAGTCCTACGCGCCCTTCTCAGGAGCGCCCGGCAGACTAGAGCGGCGGCTACTGGAGCTTCATGACTGAGAGATGGAGGAGGTGGACCTGCAGGACCTGCTCAGCGCCACCATCGCCTGCCACCTGGACCCGCGCGTGTTCGTGGACTGCCTGTGTGTCGGGCATAGCTGTTCAAGTGTTACTTTAAGTGCTTTTAAACTGGAGGGGCTAACCTCATTTTTTTTTTTTTTAACTGCATTCTATAATAAATTGGCACGATACGCTCTTTACGGAAAAAAAAGTGAAGTTCACTTGGAAGTTATAAAGTAAACTGTTCATATAATAAGGACTTAGACTCTACATTTGCCTGCAAGTATCGAATGGGTGACTAAAAGCAGGATCGATGACTTTAGACTCCATATCATTGCCTCTAGTTTGCATCCATATCCTATGCTCTGAGTCACCTTGAATTCCAGGAAAAACATGTTTTATTTATAAACACCTCATCATGACTTGAAGATACCTTCCCGGGCAACAGCAACTTTCTTAAAGGCCCTCACCTGACCAATCCTAAAGTATCAATGGACCAGACTGTACCCGATAAGGTTCACCTGCTTTAGCAGCTGTGCAAAGCCTCTAGCTATGCAAACCCCCAACCCTTTCCCTTATATCCCTTTCTATAAACCTCAGAGTCACTGTCAGGCCCTCAAAGACTGGGCTAAGAGTGTTCCCTTGTCTTTTTGGTGTAGCTACGCTGATTAAAGTTTTTTGTACTTTTCATTATTACCATTTCTCTTCCTTTTTGGGTTGAGTGACCAGACCTGATATGTTGGAGCTCCAGAGTCAGACCTCTAGCCTAGGACCCCAGTAGTAATTGACAATCAGCAAAAAAGTAGTGACTATCATACCACATCATTTTTTACATTGTGGATACATTTTTATAATTTAATATTGCAACAGGGACTTAGAGATTGCGTTCGCTAAAAGCACTGATTCTTCTCTTGAGACTCTAGATGTCCCAGGGGTAATTCTATGTTTATCACCTTAAATTTTGCTCAATTCTACAGTAGACATGTTAATGACTTCAGTATTTGTCTAAAGCAAGTGATTCTTCCCTGTTAATGCTGAAGACACTAAGAGTAACTAAGATATTTTTCAAGATTTATAGTGATAACCAAATCAAAAAATTATCAGCTGATGGCTTTTATGACATCCTATTCTAGACCATCACAGAGGTGCCTAGACATCTCCAGTAATTGTACTAAACTCAAAAGCCTAACTCCATCTAGACTTTCTAATTTGCCCTTTCTCTTGTTACTGTAGGAGGTCCAAGGAGTTTCCAGAGATCCTCAACTCAGGACAAGTGGGGTTCTTGACAAGTAACACAGAAATGAATTTATGGAAACATCAATTAGAGGCACAGAGATTTACTTAGCAAAGCAGGAAAACATTCCAGGGGAATGTGGACTATGTCAAAAGAAAGAAGCACATCTGTGGTAAAACTAGGAATACAGATTCAAAGGAGGGATGCTCAACATCTTAAGACTGAGAAACAGTAAACTCTTGTTTTGGGGAGTTAATATTTATAGAGGAACAGTATCTAGGGGCTGAACTCTAGGTAAAGTCATGGAAGCGTTACCGGATTTCATGCCAGTTTTTCTAGCACTTGCTCATTGTTCTCATATTATGTAACTTTTTGAGGTCAAGGATCCAGGCCAAGGGCATGAACTGGGTTGATCATGAGGTGCTTGTTCTGCATTCCAAAGGTTCATGGTTGCATGAACCTGCATTCTAATGGTTCACATGAATTTTTCTTTTGAGACCCTGTATTTTTCTGTATCCCCAAGTTTTTTTATGAGTCACTCTCTCCCACAGTCATCTTCAATTCCAGGAACAGCGGGTATGAAGTGATAAACAGCCTGTGACAAGCACCAGGTAGCAGCAACTTTTTTATCAGTAAGAATGATCAACGGTAGTTTGACCAAGACTGCTTGACCTTGCACACTGCACACCTCTCACTGCTACCCCTACTTTTCTATGATCCCCTATTTAACCCCAAGTCTCTGCTACCTCCTTGAAAATAGGAATTAATGTTCTACTAATTCCCCTGCTTCTCAATATGGTTATGCTAAAAATACATTCATGTCTTACTTTACCATTATTATTATTATTATTATTATTATTATTATTATTATTATTATTATTATTATTTTTGTGTGTGTGTGGAGGGCAAGTGGCTGGGAATGGTCTGCTGGAACTTTCCCAAAGGCAGTATCCATCTAGCCTAGCACTTTAGTAAAAATATAACCCAAAATTTATTACTTGGTCCTTTTTGGGACTTGCTTTGCATTCACAAGAAAAACAGAGATCAGTTCTCTTATACAGTGGAATAAAGAGAATCAGAAAAGTAATGTACAATGGGGACTAAGGCTTTGAATGCCTCTAATGAGGTCCTAAGGGCTTTTCAAGGGAGTAACAGCTAAGATGTTACTCTTCTGTCTATGTCTATCTTTGTCTCTATCTGTCTTTGTCAGATGATATTTTCTAGTTTTGTTTTACTTTTAAAATATGTGAAAAATAAACTATGTTGATAATAGAAAATATAGAACATGGTTTCTTCTTTGCTAATCAATTCCTTTTAAATTACCCTAACAATATAGTATATTGATGTTTAAATTTCTGATAGGGAAAATATATCCTCACCTCCATCTCATTTATCCATATTAATTATTGCACCTTATCCTAGGACAATTACTTTTCTAGACTACATTTAGAATGGATTATTGTGTTTCCCTAAAATATATTTTCAGTGCTTGAATAGGCTCTTGCTGAATATATAACTTATGAATAGCAGAAAGTTGGAAAATTTGAGTCATGATAGCTGAGAACATGGAATAGAGTTTGTTCAGAGCCTTTATTTTTACTAGCAGTGATCATAGTATTGTTCTTTAGTCTTTGAAAATCCAAAAATATTATTTGAAATCAGATTAATTAAAAGGCTATTCTTACTAAAATGGTGCGTTTCTCACAACCTGTTTCTCTTAGTGAAACAGGTTGGACTTAAGTTCTGTCTGGAGGAGCTGCCCTACAAGGGTCTAGGCCTTTTGCCATAGGCTGTTTAATTCTGACCCAGATGGAGGATGGGCACAGAACTCAGGGTCAGCAAGAGCCGGATCTCCTGGCATATTCTGGGGTAAGGAGGACCAGGCTTGGCAGGGCAGCAGCCTGAGTTTCTGAACCCGCTGCTTCAGATGAGAGTGCAGGTGGGCAGCATCCAAGCCCTGCCACGTGTCCCCCCCCTTGCCCTTTCTTCAGGGAACAGGCCCTCCTGATCCCTCCAGGCCAATGGCCATACTGTACCCCAGGAAGCTGCTCCCAGTACCCATCACTGCAAGCACCCCCTGTCCTCCACCCTGGCCAGCTCCCTTTCCCAAGACCTCTCCTCGGAGCATTGGAGGAGTTCTGTCTCCCTGTGAGCCTTCAGTGCAGCAGAACATCAAGCAGCACAAGTGAGGGGCAGGGGACCACTCAGGACACTGAGGGAGCCACTCTAAGGGGGCGTGGCCAGAGCAAGGACTGTTCCTGGCATCCGCAGGCCCACCCAACCTGCTGTTCCTTCCTTGGGTGCAAAACCCTACAAATCCCGTTTCACCCAATGCCTAGAGTTGCATCTCCATCACTTGCCCTCCAGGATCCCTGGCAGAGATGCTGCCATGTTGGTGTTGCTGTCACCCACTTTCTCTCCCAGCGGCTGGAACAAGGCCTGCCCCTGCCTGCTTGGCCAAGCTGTCCTGGGGCGCCTGCCAAATGCAGAGAAGCCCTGGGACTGGGCCACAAGAAAGCTCCGGCACCCTTGCTGGACACACCAGGGCAACAGGCCTCCTGCGTCCCTCTGTCTGTGGAGTCTGGCCCTGAGCCACTGACTCAGCTCTCCCAGGCCTGGTGTTC
>NW_027632381.1:0-36105 GCF_902686455.1 Sciurus vulgaris
GAAGGACATCTAGTTTGGTTCCACAATCTAGCTATTGTGAACTGAGCTGCGATAAACATTGATGTGACTGTGTTACTGTACTATGTTGATTTTAAGTCCTTTGGGTATAAACTAAGGAGAAGGATAACTGAGTAAAAAGGTGGGTCCATTCCAACTTATCTAAGGAATCTCCACACTGCTTTCCAGAGTGGTTGCACCAATTTGCAACTCCACCTGAAGTGAAAAAGTGTGCCTTTTCCCCCACATGCACACCAACATCTATTATTGTTTGTGTTCCTGATAATAGCCATTCTAATTGGAGTAAGATGGAATCTTAGGGTAGTTTTGATTTGCATTTCTTTTATTACTAGAGATGTTGAACATTGTTTCATATGTTTGTTGAATGCTTGTAGATATTCTTCTGTGAAAAGTCTGTTCATTTCCTTAGCCCATTTGCTGATTGGGTTATTTGTATTCTTGGTGTAAATTTTTTGAGTTCTTTATATATTGTGTAAATTAGTGCTCTATCTGAAGTATGCGTGGCAAAGGTTTTATCCCAATCTGTAGGCTCTCTCCTCACATTGCTGATAGTTTCCTTTGCTAAAAGAAAGCTTTTTAAAAAGCTTTTTAGATTGAATCTATCCTAGTTATTGAATCTTGCTTTTATTTCTTGGGCTATGGGAGTCCTGTTAAGGAAGTCTGATCCTAAACTAACCTGTTGAAGATTTGGACCTACTTTTTCTTCTATAAGTTGCAGTGTCTCTGATCTGATTTCAAGGTCCTTGATCCATTGTGAGTTGATTTTTGTGCAGGGTGAGAGATAGGGGTTTAGTTTCATTCTGTTACATATGGTTTTCCAGTTTTCCCAGCACCATTTGTTGAAGAGACTATCTTTTCTCCATTGAATATTTTTAGCACCTTTGACTAGTATGAGAAAATGGTATTTATTTGGGTTTGTGTCCGTGTCCTCTATTCTGTACCATTGATCTACCTGTCTATTTTGGTGCCAATACCATGCCATTTTTGTTACTATTGCTTTGTAGTATAGTTGAAGTTCTGGTATTGCGATACCCCCTGCTTCACTCTTCCTGCTAAGGATCGCTTTAGCTACTCTGGGTTTCTTATTCTTCCAGATGAATTTCATGATTGCCTTCTCTATTTCTGTAAGGTACATCCTTGGGATTTTAATTGAAATTGCATTGAATCTGTATAGCACTTTTGGGAGTATGGCCATTTTGACAATATTAATTCTTCCTATCCAAGAACATGGGAGATCTTTCCATCGTCTAAGGTTTTCTTTAATTTCTTTCTTTAGTGTTCTGTAGTTCTCATTGTAGAGGTCTTTCACCTCCTTTGTGAGATTGATTCCCAAGTATTTTATTTTTTTCGATGCTATTGTGAAAGGGGTAGTTTTCCTAATTTCTCTTTCGGAAGATTCATCACATGTATAAAAATGCATTAGATTTATGAGCATTGATCTTATATCCTGCTACTTTACTGAATTCACTTATGAGTTCTAAAAGTTTTCTGGTGGAATTTCTGGGTTCCTCTAAATATATAATCATGTCATCAGCAAATAGGGATGAGTTCTTTTTTCCTATTCATATCCCTTTAATTTCTTTGGTTTGTCTAATTGCTCTGGCTAGAGTTTTGAAGACAATGTTGAATAGAAGTGGTGAAAGAGGGCATCCCTGCCTTGTTCCAGTTTTTAGGCGGAATGCTTTCAGTGTTTCACCATTTAGAATGATATTAGACATGGGCTTAGCATAGATGGCCTTTACAATGTTAAGGAATGTTCCCACTATCACTATTTTTTCCAGTGTTTTGAGCATGAAGGGATGCTGTATTTTATCAAATGCTTTTTCTGCATCTATTGAAATAATCATGTGATTTTTGACTTTAAGTCTTTTGATATGGTGAGTTGCATTTATTGATTTCTGAATGTTGAACCAACCTTGCATCCTTGGGATAAAACCCACTTGATCTTGGTGCACTTTTTAATATATTTTTGTATGTGATTTGCTAAAATTTTGTTGAGAGTTTTTGCATCAGTGTTCATTAAGGATATTGGTCCGAAATTTTCTTTCCTCGATGTGTCTCTGTCTGGTTTAGGTAAAAGGGTGATATTGGCTTCATAGAATGAGTTTGGAAGGGTTCCCTCCTCTTCTGTTTCATGGATTACTTTGAGGAGTATTGGAATGAGCTCTTGTTTAAAGGTGTTGTAGAACTCAACTGAGAACCCATGTGGTCCTGGACTTTTCTTTGTTGGTAGGCTTTTGATGACTTCTTCTATTTCATTACTTGAAATCGATCTATTTAAATTGTGTATGTCCTCCTGCTTCAGTTTAGGTAATTCATATGTCTCTAGAAAGCTGTTGATGTTTTCGATGTTTTCTATTTTGTTGGCGTATAGATTTTCAAAATAGCTTCTAATTATGTTTTGTATTTCACTCATGTCTGTCGCAATATTTCCTTGTTCATTCTGAATTTTAGTAATTTTTCTCTCTCCTTCTCTTTGTTAGTGTGGTTAAGGCTTTATCAATTTTGTTTATTTTTTCAAAGAACCAACTATTTATTTTGTCGATTTTTTCTATTGTTTCTTTTGTTTCAATTCCATTGATTTCAGCTCTGATTTTAACTATTTCCTGTCTTCTACTACTTTTGGTGTTGCTCTGTTCTTCTTTTTCTTGGGCTTTGAGCTGTAGTGTTAGGTCATGTATTTGTTGATTTTTTCTTCTTTTATTGAATGTGCTCCATGAAATAAGTTTTCCTCTAAGTACTGCTTTCATAATGTCCCAGAGATTTTGATATGATGTATCTTTGTTCTCGTTTACCTGTAAGAATTTTTTATCCCCCTCCCCCCGATGTCTTCTGTTATCCATTCATCCTTCAATAGTGTATTATTCAATCTACAGGTGTTGGAGTAGTTTCTGTTTTTTATTCTGTCACTTATTTCTAATTTCAGTCCATTATGATCTGATAGAATACAAGGTAGTATCTCTGTCTTCTTGTATTTGCTAACAGTAGATTTGTGGCATAAAATAAGGTCTATTTTAGAGAAGGATCCATGTGCTGCTGAGAAGAAAGTGTATTTGCTCTTTGTTGGATGGTATAGTCTATAAATGCCCGTTAATTCTAAATTATTGTTTGTGTTATTGAGATCTATTGTTTCTTTGTATTTTTTACCATGGGGGCTCATGTAATGAGGGGGGTGAAGGGTACAGTGTCAATAACCACACAGATACCAGGAGCCAGGTAAGAGCAGGCGAGCTAGTAGCTGCTGACTCATTTATTGCAAAAGCTTCTTCTTCTTATATTGAGTACTTATCCAATCAGTGCATCAATCAGACCATCACACCCCTTGAAGCCGCCAATCATTTAGTCTCCTAGAATCACCAATCATTTGAGGGTTTTGTATTTTGCACCAATGGGGATTTTTTACTCCACATCTTTGTTCAATTTTTGTTTGAAAGATCTGTCCAGTGGTGAGAGAGGGTATTAAAGTCACCTAGTATTATTGCGTTGTGGTCCATTTGATTCCTGGAATTGAGAGGGATTTGTTTGATGTACATGGATGAGCCACTGTTTGGGGCATAGATATTGATGATTGTTACATCTTGCTGATTTATGCTTCCCTTAAGCAGTATGTAATGTCCTTCTTTATCCCTCCTGACTAACTTTGGCTTGAAGTCCACAGTATCTGAAATGAGGATGGATACTCCGGCTTTTTTGCTGTGCCATGTGTATGGTATGTTTTTTCCCATCCTTTCACCTTTAGTCTGTATATATCTCTTTCTATGAGATGAGTCTCTTGCAGGCAGCAAATTGTTGGATCTTTCTTTTTAACCCAATATGCCAGTCTATGTCTTTTGATTGATAAGTTCAGGCCATTAACATGCAGGCTTATTTTTGAGATATGATTTGTATTCCCGGTCATTTGGCTCTTTTTTTTTTTTTTTTTTTTTTTGACACGACTTGGTTTCTCCTTTATTTGGCTGTTCCTTTGGGCACTTCCTCCCTTTGCTGATTTACATCATTGTTTTCCCTCTCTTCCTCATGGAATATTTTGCTGAGAATGTTCTGTAATGCCGGCTATCTTTTTGTAAATTCTTTTAGCTTTTGTTTATCATGGAAGTATTTTATTTTATCGTCAAATCTGAAGGTACGTTTTGCTGGGTATAAGATTCTTGATTGGCATCCATTTTCTTTCAGGGCTTGAAAAATGTTGTTCCAGGCCCTTCTAGCTTTTAGGGTCTGGATTGAAAAATCTGCTGATATCCGTATTGGTTTTCCCCTGAATGTAATTTGGTTCTTTTCTCTCACAGCCTTTAAAATTCTGTCTTTATTTTGTATGTTAGGTATTTTCATTATAATGTGCCTTGGTGTGGGTCTGTTGTAATTTTGTGTATTTGGAGTCCTGTAAGCCTCTTGAACTTGATTTTCCATTTCGTTCTTCAGAATTGGGAAATTTTTTGGTATTATTTCTTTGAATAGATCTTTCATTCCTTTGGTTTGATTCTCTGTGCCTTCCTCAATCCTGATAATTCTTAAATTTGGCCTTTTCATGATGTCCCATAATTCTTATAGATTCTTTTCATGATTTTTTCCATCTTCTCTGGTCAACTTTGTTTTCAAGATTAAATATTTTTTCTTCAATGTCTGAGGTTCTCTCTTCCAGGTGTTCTATCCTATTTTTTATGCTTTCTATGGAGTTTTTAATCTGGTTTATTGTTTCCTTCATTTCAAGGATTTATCTTTGTTTTTTTTTTTCAGTATGTCTAACTCTTTATTGAAATGATCTTTTGCTTCCTGCATTTGCTCTTTTAATTGTTGAATGGTACGATCACTCAAAGCCTGTATTTGCTCTTTCATCTCATTGTTTGCTCCTCTGATCATTTTATTTATGTACATTCTGTACTCTCTTTCTGACATTTCTTCTGCCATGCTGTAATTGGATTTTATTGATGTAGCATCTAGGTTTGTTTGGGACATTTTCTTCCCTTGTTTGCTCATATTGCTCAGGTATCTTCCCCTCTAATAGTGAAACTCTGAGATATTGCAGATTTACCCTATTGACTTAGTGTCCCTGTAGATTTCCAATAACTCACCTCTTAGCCTTCATTAGCCCGAAGTCTTGGAGGAACTTGATAATGCAGTGATCCACAAGGAATCTGCCCCTCTAGGGGTGGTGGTCTTCAGGTGGGGTATATTCCCTGTTAGTGGGCAGAGGTGCCTCCACTTGTTGACTGATGGTCAGCCAAAGGGGGACTAGACTGCAGCCTGGGGCATTGATGGTCTGCCCCTGTGTCTCTGGTTCTGTCACCCCAGTGGGAAAGCCTGCCCGGTGGGGAAGACTCACCCGGTGGGGAAGTCTCACTGGGCAGCTCTCCTCTTCGATGCTTCCTGCTGTCTGGAACTACTGCCCTGGCCAGGGAGCCTCGCCCTGCAAGTGGGTCTTTCACCGGGCAGCCCTCTGAGCAACATTCCCTGTGGTCCAGAGCTACTGCCTAGGTTGGGGAGCCTGGCCCTGTGAGGGAGTCTCCTGCTGGGCAGCCCTCCTCTGAGAAGCTTCCTGTGGTCTGGGCCTGCCGCCTGGGTTGGGGAAACCTAGCTCTGCACAGAAGTCTCTCACTGGGCAGCCCTGCTCTGAGAAGCTGCCTGTGGTCTGGGCCTGCTGCCCAGGCTGGGAGAGTCTAGCTCTGCACAGAGGCCTCTCTCTGGGCAACCTTCCTCTGCAAATCTCCTGGCTGACTGGGTTTACCCCTCCAGCAAAGGAGTCTCACTGGGCAACTCTTCTCCACGAAGTTCCCTGCATTCCGGGATTACTGCCCCCGCCCGGGAGCTTCGCCCAGTGTGAGAGACTCACTTGGCAGCTCTGAGTTGGTCCCAAGTCTCTCAATACCTCCTCTTCTTGAATCCTGAGTTCTGGAGTGACATGAGATGCAGTTACCCTCTAGTCCACCATCTTGGCCTCCGGTCTAAAGTTTTCTTTAGTTCTGCTGGTCTTGAAGGCCTATGGAGGTATTTTTATTTTCTTGTGCATGCATACATGAAATATCCTCATTCCAGCATTTCTAAAATCTTATATGTTACTTTGTCTTCATGCTATAAAGTGGTACAAGGAAGTTGGCATCTTAGGGCATATTTGTCTCTTGATACTTTTTGATTTTCAAAATACACAGTCATATCATTTTTTAATAATTACTTTGTTTTTGCTATTTTAAGCATCATATAGTTTTTCTTTTTCTTAGATTATGAAAATGGACAGGCACAAGCAGTACCATGGAAACATTACTTTCAAAAATACCTTGGGGTATAAAACATCTTTTCCTGTTCTCTGAAACTGAAGTCTCTGTAAGGCTTTTCAGTAATGTTGAGGTAGGTTTTCCAATGTACAGCTCTTTCTGGGTTACTTTGTTTCATCATTTGATCCCACTTAAAAGATGAAGACAAAAAAGCAGTTTCAGGCCTCCATGATTTCAGACTTTGCAAGGCACTTATCTTCCCTGCCAGATGCCTATAAAGGGGCTGTCCCTCTCAATACTACCTGCTTCTGTTACTATGCTCATAATAACCTTTTATGCAAGGAACCTTAAAAGTTACCACTGCATCAGTGTGCCTAGATAACTTTGATCTGTGCTGCGTGGCCACTAATGAGTAGCCCAACCCTAGATCTGCATGTGGTTAATGACAATAGCTTCTTTTTCATATTTTAAAAAGAATAGGAGGAGAGTGGTGGGGGGAAGAGAAGAATGAAGGAAGTTTGGATGGTGTAGAGGAAAATGGGATGGAAGGGAGTAGGGGACAGAAAGATAGTAGAATGAAACAGACAGTATTACCCTATGTACATGTATGATTACAAGAATGTTGTGAATATGCATTGCATACAACCATAGAAATGCAAAGTTATACCCCATTTGTGTAAAATGAATCAAAATGCAGTCTGTAAAAATTTTAAAAAATTTAATTAAAAAAAGGATAGGAATAATAGCAACTCACACTCATTTAGTGTCCTTTGTATTTTTAGTCAGTTTTCAGTGTGACAATCCCATTGCTTATGAAATAATTTCATCTTCAAACAATGTAATTTTTTTATACAATTCACATTTTCTGATTCCAGTATAATGAAAATTTGGGAATTCAACGTCTAAGTTCAAAGCTTCTGATTTTTTTAAAACCACATACTTCTTTTTAAAACAATTTTAGTTGCAGATGGACACAATACCTTTATTTTATTTATTACATATTTTGTGATGCTTAGGATTGCACCAACATGCTGGGCAGGTGTCCTGCCACCAAGTAGTCCCTCAAACCAAATGCTTCTAATGTGTTGAATAATGACTTTGTGTTGTATGTGTTGATATAGTAACACTCAGATGTGTTCAGAAAATATTGATGATTGTATATTTTACTGTTTAATATAAGAGACTTTGTTTATCTAATGAAGAAAAGTTTTCTCAAAATGTAGCACACTGACATCACAAGGTGTACCTGATAAAATCACTGGGACAAAAGTAAGGCTTAAATATTTTTGCAGTAATCCTCATTTTACTGTGCTATAGAAAAAATAATTACACTACTCATCCTACTTGGAACAATTTTGGGGACACAGAGTAAGAATTGTTGTCACATGTTCCATGAAACAATGCTATATCTTCTTCAAACTCTTCTGAGCTTTCTTCAGAAGTTACTAAGAGGCACGGAAGAGGCAACAGACCTCTATTTCCTCTCCATAAACTCTCATCCTGATTATTACATCATGCAGAAGCCCTTCCAATGCCTGTTTCCAACCTTCTTCTCCTGTAACTATGAACAATCCAAGAATCACAATTCGGAACCCGACTGGCATCTACTCAGTCATAAAGGTAATTCTAAAACAAACATCCCTATTAAGAATACACACACCATATTTAAGTGATGTAATTGGAGGGTAAATAGCAATTATTTCTCCCTCTTTGTTTGAAAAACGTTTTCTGGTCTAAAATTACTGAAAACCTGGGGTTTAAATAAAAAGTTAGACAAATTGCAGGATATGCCAGTTTGCCACCAATTATGTGAGAAAACCCTAGGCCATACAGATTGATGAATGAACTAGGTATAGCAAACTATAAAGTTCAGTTTATCAATTTTTTTGTATTTTACTTGGTGCATTATGTTTATACATAGTGGTGAGATGTATTGTTACATATTGGTACAGCTACATGATTAATAATACCACTTGTTCAATATCTTTCCCTGGTATTTCCCCCTATTCCTTTCCTCTTTTCTCCCTTTGGTCCCATTCTTCAACTATACTAGTCTCCCTTCAATTTTCATGAAATCCCCCCCACCTAATTTTTTCACTTTCTTCTCTCAACTTTTCATCCATGGGAGAAAACAGAACACTTCTGAGTTTGATTTATTTCACTTAACATAATGCCCGCAGATTCCATACATTTTTCAGCAAATGGTATAATTTCATTCTTACTGAAGGCGAAATAAAACCCCATTGTGTATACATACCATATTTTCTTTTTCATTCATCTGTCAACGAACACCTAGGCTTATCACATAACTTAGCTATTGTGACTAGTGCTACAATAAGCATAGGCTACATATGTCTCTGAATTGTGCTGTCTTTAATTCTTTTGGATAACTACTGAGGGATGGCATGATTTGATCATATGGTATTTCCATTTTAGTTTTCTGAGGAGCCTTAGTATTGATATCCATGGTGACTGTATTATTTTACATTTCTACTGACATTTTTACATGGGTTCTCTTTCCCTGCGTCCTCATCAGCATTCATTGTAATTTCTATTTTTGATGACTGCCATTCTAACTGGGGTGAAATGAAACCTCAGTTAGTTTCGATTTTCATTTTCTTTATGGTTAAAGATCCTGAACATGGGGCTGGGGATATAGCTTAGTTGGTAGAGTGCTTGCCTTGCAAGCACAAGGCACTGGGTTCAATCCCCAGCACAGCAAAAAAAAAAAAAAAAAAAAAAAAAAAAAAAAAAAAAAAATCCTGAACATGTTTTCATATAATTCTTGGTGATTTGGACTTTTTGATAAGTGTCTGTGTAGTTCATTTGTCCATTTATTGAAAGAGTCATTTTTTTCACTTTGAGTTTTTTGAATTCTTTATATATTCTGAATGCTACTGTTCTGTCAAAATGCAGTTGGAAAATATTTTCTCCCTTTCTATAGGTTCTGTCTTCATACTCTTATTTTCTTTAATGTGTAGAAGTTTTTAATTTGATGGCATCCCATTTGTTTATTCTTGGTATCATTTCCGGAACTATAGGATTTTTATTCAGAAAGTTATTACCTGTGCCTATATGTTGCAGTGTTTCCCTTGTGTTTTCCTCTACCAAAGATTGGAGGCAAAAAAGGAGATGATTTTGTTGTCAGGATGGAATTTGTAAAATTCTGTAGCTTGCTCAGGTACCAGAAGGAGGTATGTAATCCATTATGTTGGAAAATTATGTAGATATCTTTTTCACAATAATTTATCCATAATGAAGTAAAGAGAGCATTACTGGTACATGAACAAAATATTTTGCATATAAAGATTCTTTGAAAAGTATTTTAGGCAGATCTCCAGCACTGGCCCAAGCCCTGCATGTATGTCCATCACCGGCCCAGCCCTGTGCAGATGTCACCACACAGACTGTCACATATGGCTCCCCATCTACCAACACATTGGGACACTTCTGCCACCATCTTGGATTATCCACAATGACAATGACATCATCTTTAGTTGGGGCAGCTTCCAACCTGGGACACTTGTCAGGGACTAGAAGCTCATTTTCAAGGTACTCACAAGTTAACCAGTGCTGCTGTCACCAATTTGGGATGTGGTTGCTTACATCCAGGGGTATCAGCCAGGTCCTGAAAGATCATTACTAAAAGCCCTGCATGCTTGCTTGCATCTGAGGTATTCCTGCTAGGTGATAAGAACCACCATCTTTCTGCAAAGGGGGGAGAGAGCCTTGCAAGGGGTCAGTAGGTGGGAGAGTGGTGTGAGGGCATCTTGATCCTAACTTGTCCAGCCAACCAGCCCAACACCCACAAGGATCCCAGAGACAACTCAGGAGCACTTGTTGGGACCCAACATCAGCCTAATCCATGACTCCACTGAGCACCTGGTTCTGCCAGATTGGCAACCAACAGGGCTCTCTGGCTTCTCAATCCCCAGTGCCCCAACCATCCCCTGGTCACCAACTGGCCCAGTGTCTGCAGCTATGTGACTGGTTCACAGCTTTCAACACCTGGTCCTTATTTGGCCAATATAGAACAACTTTCTGAGATAGGAGCATGGGTTCTGGTATTCAGCCATCAGAACCTCCAAGGATAGGGGGTCCTGATTGGGAAGTCAAAAGGGCAGAGACAGATGAGATACAATTCAGAGACTAAATTATAGACCAGGATTGTGAGATCCGCAAGTGAGGGAAGGGGCTAAGACCAGGCTCCTGTGTCACACGAGTGGACCCCAAAAGAGAGTCCTGGTGTGCAATCTTCCAGAATAATTGGCAATTGCTATACCCTGTCTCCAAGAGTCCCATCTCCAAGTCTAATCCTCCTACCTTAGTAAATGTCATCATACTAAGGGTGGAGGTACCAGCAACTCCAGACAACCCCACCTCTCAGAAGAGAAAGAAGGCAGAAAAGATATGGAACTCCAACAGAAATAATTGTTAAATATTCCTTCAAGATTCATTTTCTTTTCTTCACCCCATTTTTATTCTTTTTTCTTTTTTCATTTCCCACTCTCAGATCCCCATCATCTTTGAAGTCAATTACCTTTCATACATCAGGCTACTGAAGACTGGGAGGTTTGAATAGTATATTACAACTTTGTTGTAGATTTTTTTAATTTAATTTTTTATTTTTCTCACTCTATTTTTGTCTTATTTATCTGTTTCCTTGGAATCTCTTTCTCCTATTTCTCACACTAAAAACAAATTTCTTTTGATACTGCTTTCACTCTTCTTATGATACAGTACCTCTGTATTCTCACTTTTTACCTCATTAGCATTATATCCTACACCCCTCCCCTTTCCTCTTTGTCCTCAATTAGAAATTGTAAACCTTGTTGCAAACCTATTGTTTATGCTGTAGATAATAATTGAACTCATCAGCTCTGTTTATTATGACAATACTGTTAACATCTTAATAGGGGCTATTTGGTTTAAAGGTTCATATTGTTTATATTGGTGCTGTTAATTTGACCCCTCAAAGGTGAGATATTGGAAACCTGTAGGGACACTATAAACCTACAGGGGGGAAACTTTAATACCTCACATCCACACTACTAGAGGGGAAGATCCACGAACAACATGAAAAAACAAAGGAAGAAAGTGCCCCAAACAAACTAAGATGCTATATTAATAAAATCCATTGATGGTATGGTAGAAGATAGGTCAGAAAAGGAGGTCAGAATGTACATAATTAAAATGATCTGCAAAATAATGATATAAAAGAGTAAATGTAGGCAACAAATGAACACTTCAATAAACAGTTAAAAGAGCAAATTCAGGAAGCAAAAGATTATTTCAGTGAAGAGCTAGAGAGTCTGAATAAAAACAAACAGAAATCCTTGAAATGAAGAAAACAATAAACTAAATTAAAAGCACAATGGAAAGCATCACCAATGGACTAGATCACTTGGAGGACAGAACCTTAGACAATGAAGACAAAATATTTAATCTTGAAAATGAAGTTGACCACACAGAGAAGATGGTAAGAAATCATGAACAGAACCTCCAAGAACTTTGGGATAACATGAAAAGATCAAATTTAAGAATTATTGGAATTGAGGAAGACTTGGAGATACAAACCAAAGGAAGGAACAATCTAGTCAATGAAATAATATCAGAAAATTTCCCCAAACTGAAGGATGAAATGGAAAATCAAATACAAGAGGCTTATGGGACACCAAGTGTACAAAATTATAACAAATCCACACCATGGCATATTATAATGAAAATGCACAACTTACAAAATAAAGATAGAATTTTAAAGGCCATGAGAGAAGAATATCAGTTGGGGTATAGGGGGAGCCAATAGAGATATCATCAGATTTCTCAGCCCACACCCTAAAAGCTAGGAGGGCCTGGAACAACATATTTCAGTCTCTGAAAGAACATGGATGGCAACCAAGAATTTTATACCCAGCGAATCTAACCTTCAGATTTGATGATGAAATAAAATCCTTCCATGAAAAACAAGTTAAAAGAATTTACAAATGGAAAGCCTACACTACAGAACATTTTCATCAAAATATTCTGTGATGAGAAAGTTAAAAACAACAATGAAAGTCAGCAAAGGGAGGAACTAAACTAAAGGAAAAGCCAATCAAAGGAGAAACCAAGTTAATTAAAAACCAAAAATAAGCCTAAATGACCAGGAATACAAATCATATCTCAATAATAAACCTGAATGTTAATGGCCTAAATTCATTCATCAAAAGACATAGACTGGCAGATTTGATTTTTAAAAAAAGACTCAACAATATTCTGCCTTCAGAGACTCATCTCATAGGAAAAGAAAACAACGGGCTGAAGGTGAAAGGATGCAAAAGGACATATCCTGCACACGGACTTAGTAACAATCAGGGTTTCCATCCTCATATCACATAAAGTGGACTTCAAGCCAAAGAGAGAAGGGATAAGGAAGGACATTTAATACTGCTTAAGGAAACCAAAATCAACAAGACGTAATAATCTTAAAAATTTATGCCCCCCAAAATGGAGCATCTATGTATATCAAACAAACCCTTCTCAAATTCAGGAATCAAAAAGACAATAGTACAATAATACTGGGTGACTTTAATACACCTCTCTCACCAGTGGATAGATCTTCCAAAGAAAAATTGAACAAGGAAACCATAGAACTCAATAATGTAATCAATAATTTAGACTTAACAGACATATATAGAATATTCAACCCACCAATGAGTGAATACACTTTTTTCTTAACAGCACCTGGAAACTTTTTGAAAATAGACCATATGTTATGCCACAAAGAAATTCTTACCAACTACAAAAAATTAGAGATACTACCTTGCATTTTATCAGATCATAATGGAGTGAAATTAGAAATCAATGATAAAATGAAAAATAGAAACTACTCCAACACCTGTAGACTCAATAATACACTACCAACTAATGCATGGATAGTAGATGACATCAGGGAGAAGATAAAAAAATTCTTAAATATGTTGTATCTTTGTTCTCATTTACCTCTAAGAATTTTTTATTTCCCCCTGATGTCTTCTGTTATCCATGCATCATTAAATAGGGTATTATTTAATCTCTAGGTGTTGGAGTAGTTTCTCTTTTTTATTTTATCATTGATTTCTAATTTCATTCCATTATGATCTGATAGAATACAAGGTAGTATAGCTATTTTTTTGTATTTGCTAACAGTAACTTTTAGTATTTGCTAAGAGTAGCTTTGAGGCATAACATATGGTCTATTGTAGAGAAGTGTAGGTATCTTATTAAGGTTTCTTGCATATATGCTCATCAAGGATACTGGTCTGCAATTTTCTTTCCATTATTAGTCTCTTGTCTAGTTTTGGATTTGGGGTGACTCTTACTTCCTGAAAAGAGATTAGAAGTGTTTTCTCTCTTGTTGTTTGAATAATTTCAGGACCATTGGGGTTTGTTCTTCCTTAAAAGTCTTGTAGAATTCAGCTGCAAATTCATCAGGGACTAGGCTTTTCTTTGTTGGGAGGCTTTTTACTACTGCTTCAATCCTATTGCATATTATTGGTCTGTTTAGGTTTTCTACATCCTCTTGTTTTAATTTTGGTGTAACATGGGTCTAGAAAATTTTCCATTTTTTTTCTAGATTTTCCAATTTTTTGTAATATGTTTTCAAAATGTTCACTAATTATCTAATGGATTCCAGTGTTGTCTATTTTAATTTCCTGTTGTATTACTTTTACACTTATCTTCCTTTTGTTAGTTTGACTATGGTTTTTCAGTGTTATTTATCTTCACACAAAATCAACTCTTTGTTTCAGTAATGCTTGTATTATATTGAATTCCCTAGTTCAGCTCTATTTCTATTATTTCTTTCCTTCTTCTGTTTTTGTTATTTTTCTGTTCTTGTCTTTCTAGGACCTTGAGAGACATCATTAGGTCATTTATTTGGGCTATTTCTGATTTTTTGAAGAGACTCAAAGCTGTGAACTTCCCTCTTAGGACTGTCTTCACTGTATCCCACAGATTCTGGTATATTGTGTTTCCATTTTAGTTTGATTCTGAGAATTTTTAATTTTTCCCAATTTCTTCAATGACCTAATCATCATTCAAAAGTATTTTTCAAATTCTATTTGCTTATATCTCTACGTAGTCTTGTTGTTGATTTCTAATTTTACTCTATTATTTTTTTTCTTTTTTTTTTTTAGTAATCATAAATTTACATAATGTTGTTTGATTCATTCTGTTATTTTTTCCCTTCCCCCCACCCCTCCCACCCCTCTTTACCCTCTATACAGTACTTCCTTCCTCCATACTTGCCACCCTCCCTAACCCTAACTCTAACCCTAACACTAACCCTTCCCTCCCCCCCATTATGTGTCATCCTCCACTTATTAGCGATATCATTCGTCCTTTGGCTTTTTGAGATTGGCTTATCTCACTTAGCATGATATTCTCCAATTTCATCCATTTGCCTGCAAATGCCATAATTTTATCATTCTTTATGGCTGAGTAATATTCCATTGTATATATATACCACAGTTTCTTTATCCACTCATCAATTGAAGGGCATCTAGGTTGGTTCCACAGTCTGGCTATTGTGAATTGAGCAGCTATGAACATTGATGTGGCTGTATCTCTGTAGTATGCTGATTTTAAGTCCTTTGGGTATAGGCCAAGGAGTGGGATAGCTGGGTCAAATGGAGGGTCCATTCCAAGTTTTCTAAGGAATCTCCACACTGCTTATAATCTGATAAGATGCATACAGATTTTTTTCAACTCATTGTATTTGCTAAGAGTTGCTTTGTGGCCTAGTATATGACCTACTTTGGAGAATGTTCCATGTGCAGCTAAAATGAAAATGTATTCAGCAGTTGGATGAAATAGTCTGTACATGTTAGGTAAGCATATTTAATCTAAGTATAGTTTAACTCTGTAGTACCTTTCTTGGTTTTTTGCCTGAATGACCTATCTATTTGTGAGATTGTTGTAATCAAGTTATCTACTATAATTGTATTAGGGTGTGTCCATCCATTTATGTTGAGAAGTGTTGTTTTATGAAGTTATAGCATACTGACATTTGGGGCATAAATATTTAAAATGTTTATATCTTCTTGTTATGCGGTTCCCATTACCTACATGTGGTGACCTTTTTGTCTCTTCTGAGTAATTTCATCTGCTTTGTTGGATTTGAGCACAGCTACTTCTGATGTGGGATACCAATTGGATGGAGAATAATTTTCCATTTTGTCACTTTCATTCTGTGAATGTGTTTGCTGGTTAGGTTTGTTTACTGTAGAAAACATACAGTGGTATCTTGTTTTTCAATCCAACCCTTCAGTCTATGTCTTTTAATTGGAGATCTCATACCATTTCCAGTCTGTGGTATTATATAGAATTATGAATTACTTCCCATCATTTTTTCTAACATTTATTTCAGTACAAATTCTCTTTTGCTTATTGTTTCTTGTAATAAGATTTATTATCTTCTATGCCGTATCAGTTATTTTATCTTCCTCTGTGTACATGGTTCCTTTAAGTATCTTCTACAATGCTGTCTGGGTTTTGGGGCATGAATTCCTTTAGTTTATGTTCATATGGATGGTTTTAATTTCTTCTTCAATTCTGAAGGAGAACTTTGTTGTATACAGTTTGGCAGTTATTTTCCTTCTTGACTTGAAGTACATCATTTCATGTCTTCCTGGCCTTAGTTTATCCTGAGAAATCTGCTCTTATTTTGATGTTTGCATTTATAAGTGACTTGTGGTCATTAGTTTTCTAGTCAATATGAACAAGCAGGGACAAAACAATGAAGGGGTGTCTGAATCCTGGAAAACCTTTCTGAAGAGATAAGCACCTCAAGAATGGGTGTTTGGTATGTTAAAACATCTGCCAGCCATAATGACATCCCCTTAAAAAAATCACAGTGTCCTACCAGACAGCCTGTACCCTCTCTGGTTACTGAAACTATCACAACCCCCATCAAGATCCTCAAAAGGAAAGCTTGCTGAGGGATATTCAAAGGAAAATAAACTCAGTGAGGGTGCAGGAAACTGAGACTAACAGGCGGACACAATTTCCTTATAATCCCCAACTCCATGAACATCACACTGTCCTCTCTTTGAAATGGTCCTTTCAGTTCCTATGCTGTCAGTGAAGTCAAAAGGAGAACCTGGGTGGGACTCCCTGGAAATTTCCCTGATACCCCCTATAAAACTGGAGGGAAAGTGGGGCATGGCATCCTTCTCCTCTCTGATAGGACCTGCTATCTTCTTTGAGAGTACCCCCCTTTCTCTTTTCCTATCCCTTCTAATAAGCTTGTGCCTGTTACTTTAACCAACAGTCAGAAATTTGACTGGCACAACTGCAAGGACTGGGATGTGAAGAGGGGATTTCTACACTGCCTCAGTTTCACTTCAGGCCCAAGTCCTGTGACAGTGTTTCACTCTTACATCTTTTAAAATCTCTTCTTTTTTGTGAATAGTTGTCATTTTAATTATAGTGGATCATGGAGATGTTCTTTACTGGTCATGCCTATGTGGAGTTCTAAATGTCCCCAGTATCTTTCTGTTCATCTTATTCATAAGATTACAGAAATTTTTTGCTATTATTTCACTGAGTAAATTTTCTAAGTCATTAGCATCAATTTCTACTCCTTCCTCAAGAGTTGTATATTTAAAAAAAATTAGTTATAGATGGGCACAACACTTTTATTTATTTATTTTTGTGTGGTGATGAGAATCAAACCCATTGCCTCACACACGCTAGGCAAGTGCTCTATCACTGAGCTACAACTCCAGCCCAAGAGCTCTGAGTCTTAAATTTGATATTTGAATTTTGTCTTGGAGCTCTTGTATATTCTGTTTATAGATTGTTATTTTGTTACTTTGTTACTTTGTTACTGTCTGATTATCCTAGTTTATCTACCTTGTCTTTGAGCCATGAAATCCTTTTGTGACTTGATTTAGTCTGTTGGTGAGACACTTCACTGAATTTTTTTTCCTTTGCAGTACTGGGGATTGAACTCAAAGGCACTGTACCAATGAACTCCCAGTCCCTTTTTAAGATTTTCAGACAAGATTTCACTAAGTTGCCAAGGCTGCCTTGAATTTATGATCCTCATGCCTCAGCTTCCTGTGTTACTGGGTTTACAGGTGTGCACCATACTCAGTTCTTCGCTGAATTTTAAATTTAGATTATTAAGTTGTTTATTCCAAAGATTTGGTTGAGGTTTGTTCCAAAACTCTATCTTTATATTGAAGTGTTCTTTCATATTCTGCATTCACTTTCTTAGTTCATTTATTAGTACTTGAACATTTTTAGTTCAAGGATTCTTAGTTCTTAGTTAATGAACATTTTGAAAATGAGGTATTTGAATTATTTTCCTGTCATTTTCACTGCTTATATATAGCTTGAGTTATTGAGGAGTTATGAATTTGGGGAAGTGGCTTGTTATCTTGTTTTCTCATGTTTCTTGTGTGTTTGTGTTGAAATTTGTGAATATCTTGAGTTGGACCTTTCTTCCACTGTTATAAAAAGCTCTTATTAGTGAGTTTCTTTCTCTTTATGTTACCCCTATGCCAGGGGTATCTCTCAGTATCAAACCACCCACTCTGTTTGTTTAAAGTGCTATGTTCAATTGCCAACACCAATTTGAGAGTACAGAATAACCATCAGTAGCAGCAACAATTTGAAAGCAATACTTATTCTAACACATATAGAAACTTATTGAAAATGCTCTCTACAATTCTGTTTCCCAGAGGTCAGGAAAGGGGAGTAATAATAAAACAGGCTGAAAGATTAAGCAATGAGAAATATAAAATGAACATTCAACTATATGAATCATAAAATATAAATAAATAGCAGAAAGAGTAAATGAAAGAAAAGGGGATGACATAGGAAAGAGATAGAAGAAAAAATGAGAAAAGGAAGAATGCAAAAGGGAAGGGAATTATAAAATGAGAAATAAGAAAAAAGATAGGGAGAATACACTCAATAAATATTAATTTAAAAAGAGAAGAAGGACCCCGTCTGACCAACAAGCCGAGGCCCGTTGCAATCATGGAGCTAGCCGGCAGGCAGCCAGCCAGCCCAACCCCCATGCGGAGGTCAGACGCCATCACTGAGCAACTCCGCCTGGCCCCTGCACCAAGGTTGGGCTCCATCAATGAGCAACCCCACCTGACCACCACGCCGAGGTCAGAGCAAGCCGGCAGATGAGCCAGCCCGCCTGATTGTGGAGCTAGCCAGAGGGTGAGCCAGGCCAACTGACCCCAGACTGAGGTCGGGTGCCATTGCTGAGACTGCCTCCCTGTGCCCCCTACTGCTGAAGGACACTGAAATTGCCTCTCTGCTGACACCCTCGCTGGGGCTCCCCAGCTTCTTTATAGGCTGATGCAGACATTCTGAATTATTCCTGAGGGCATGGCCATCATCATTGGAAGGGCGGCTCCCTTCCTGAGACACCTACAGGAGAATAGAGGACCTTTGACAAGACCCAGGAGTCAAGAGGAGGAGGTATTGAGAGACTCAGAACCAACTCAGAGCCACCGGGTGAATTATCCCACTGGGTGGGCTCCCCGGATGGGGCAGTAGTCCCAAAACATAGGGAACTTCATGAAGTAGAGTGGCCCAGTGAAACTCCCCTGCTGGAGCTGTGAACCCAGTAAACCAGGAGCATTGCAGAGGAGGGCCGCACAGTGAGAGGCTTTGATGCAGAGTGAGGGTCTGAGGCCTGGGCTGTAGCTCTGGTCCCCAGGGAATACAGCAGAGGAGGGCTGCTCAGCAAAGGAGTCCCTCACGGGGCCAGGCTTCCCAGCCCAGGCAGTAGATTGGGAACTTCGCAGAGGAGGGCTGCCTAGCGAGGTGGTAGTCCTGGATCAAAGGGAACTTCTCAGAGGAGAGCTGCCCAACAAAACTTCCCCACCACGTAAGTCTACCACTCCGGTCAAGGCTTTCCCACCAGGACAGTAGCACCGAGACACAGGCCCACATCAGATGTGCCCCAGTCTGCACTCTAGTCTCCATTTGGCTGACCATCAGTCAACAAGTGGAGGCACCTCTGCCCACTAACAGGGAATACACCCCACCTGAAGGCCACCACCCCTAGAGGGGCAGGTACCTTGTGGAGCACTGCATTATCAAGTTCCTCCAAGACTTCGGCCTAATGAAGATTAAGAGGTGAGTTATTGGAAATCTACAGAGACAATATTAGTCAATAGAGGAAATCTGTAATATCCCAGAGTATCACTACTAGAGAGGTAGATACCTGAGGAATATGAGAAAACAAGGGAAGAAAATGTCCCAAACAAACCTAGATGCTACATCAATAAGATCCAATTACGTCATGGCAGAAGAAATGTCAGAGTTCAGAATGTACATAATTAAAATGATCAGAGAGGTAAACAATGAGTTGAAAGAGCAAATGCAGGCTTTGATTGATCATACCACTCAACAGCAAAAAGAGCAAATGCAAAAGCAAAAGATCATTTCAGTAAAGAGATAAAGACACTAAAAAAAACCAAACAGAAATCCTTGAAATGAAGGAAACAACAAATAAAATTAAAAACTCCATAGAAAACATAACCAATAGGATAGAACACTGGAAGACAGAACCTCAGACATTGAAGACAAAATATTTAATCTTGAAAACAAAGTTGACCGAACAGAGAAGATGGTAAAAAATCATGAACAGAATCTACAAGAATTATGGGACATCATGAAAAGGCCAAATTTAAGAATTATCGGGATTGAGGAAGGCTTAGAGAAACAAACCAAAGGAATGAAAGATCTATTCAAAGAAATAATACCAAAAATTTTCCCAAATCAGAAGAATGAAATGGAAAATCAAGTACAAGAGGCTTATACAACTCCAAATATACAAAATTACAATAGATCCACACTAAGGCACACTATAATGAAAATACCTAACATACGAAATAAAGACAGAATTATAAAGACTGCGAGAGAAAATAATCAAATTACATTCAGGGGAAACCAATATGGATATCAGCAGGTTTTTCAACCAAGACCCTCAAAGCTAGAAGGGCCTGGAACAACATTTTTCAAGCTCTGAAAGAAAATGGATGCCAATTAAGAATCTTATACCCAGCAAAACTTACCTTCAGATTTGATGATGAAATAAAATACTTCCATGATAAACAAAAGCTAAAAGAATTTACAGAAAGAAAGCCAGCAATACAGAACATTCTCAGCAAAATATTCCATGAGGAAGAGATGAAAAACTACGATGTAAATCAGCAAAGGGAGGAAGTACCCTAAGGAACAGGAGAAACCAAGTCGTGTCAAAAAAAAAAAAAAAAAAAAAAAAAAAGCCAAAAGACCAGGAATACAAATCATATCTCAAAAATAAGCCTGCATGTTAATGGCCTGAACTCATCAATCAAAAAGACATAGACTGGCATATTGGATTAAAAAGAAAGATCCAACAATATGCTGCCTGCAAGAGAATCATCTCATAAAAAGAGATACCCATACACTAAAGGTGAGAGGATGGGAAAAAACATACCATGCACATGGACTCAGCAAAAAAGCTGGAGTATCCATCCTCATATCAGATAATGGGGACTTCAAGCCAAAGTTAGTCAGAAGGGATAGAGAAGGACATTACATACTGCTTAAGGGAAGCACAAATCAGCAAGACATAACAATCAAATATCTATGACCCAAACTGTGGCTCATCCATTTACGTCTAACAAATCCTTCTTGATTGGACCACAGCACAATAATACTAGGTGATATTAACACACCTCTTTCTCCACTTGACAGATCTTCCAAACAAAAATTCAACAAAGAAACCATAGATCTCAATAACACAATCAATAATTTAGACTTAACCAACATATATAGAATATACCATCCAATAAAGAGCGAATACACTTTCTTCTCAGCAGCACATGGATCCTTCTCTAAAATAGGCCATATTTTATGCTAAAAAGCCACTGCTAGCAAATACAGGAAGATAGAGATACTACCTTGTATTCTATCAGATCATAATAGATTGAAATTACAAATAAATGATAGAATAAAAAACAGAAACTACTCCAACACCTAAAGATTAAATAATAAGCTATTGTATGATGAATGGAAAACAGAAGATATCAGGTGGGAAATTAAATATTCTTAGAGGTAAATGAGAACAAAGATACATCATATCAAAATCTCTGGGACACTGTGAAAGCAGTACATAGAGGAAAATTTATTTCATGGAGCGCATTCTATAAAAGAAGAAAGAGTCAACAAATAAATGACCTAACACTACAGCTCAAAGCCCTTGAAAAAGAAAAAGAGAGCAACACCAAAAATAGTAGAAGAAAGGAAATAGTTAAAATCAGACCTCAAATCAATGAAATTGAAATAAAAGAAACAATAGAAAAAATCTACAAAATAAATAGTTGGTTGTATGAAAAAATAAACAAAATTGATAAAGCCTTAGCCACACTAACAAAGAGAAGAAAAGAGAAAACTCAAATTAATAAAATTCGGAATGAACAAGGAAATATCACAACAGACACGAGTGAAATACAAAACAAAATTAGAAGCTATTTTGAAAATCTATACTCCAACAAAACAGAAAACCTCGAAGACATCAAGAAGTTTCTAGAGACACATGAATTACCTAAACTGAACGAGGAGGACATACACAACTTAAATAAATCAATTTCAAGCAATGAAATAGAAGAAGTCATCAAAAGCCTACCAACAAAGAAAAATCTGGGACCAGATGGGTTCTCAGCTGAGTTCTACAAACCTTTAAAGAAGAGCTCATTCCAATACTCCTCAAAGTATGTCATGAAATAGAAGTGGAGGGAACCCTCCCAAACACTTTCTATGAATCCAATATCATCCTGACACCTAACTAGACAGAGACACATGGAGGAAAGAAAATTTCAGACCAATATCCTTAATGAACAATGATGCAAAAATTCTCAACAAAATCTTAGCAAATCACATATAAAATTATATTAAAAAGACAGTGTATCACGATCAAGTGGGTTTTATCCTGGGGATGCAAGGTTGGTTCAATCCTCAAAAATCAATAAATGTAATTCACCATATCAAAATATTTAAGTCAAGAATCACATGATTATTGTGATTGATGCAGAAAAAGCATTTGATAAAATACAGCATCCCTTCATGCTCCAAACAGTGGAAAAAAATAGGGAGAGTGGGAACATTCCTTAACATTGCAAAGGCCATCTATGTTAAGCCCATGGCCAATATCATTCTAAATGGTGAAAAACTGAAAACATTCCCCCTAAAAACTGGAACAAGGCAGGGATGCCCTCTTTCACCACTTCTATTCAGCATCGTACTTGAAACTCTATCCAGAGCAGTTAGACAAACCAAAGAAGTTAAAGGGATACGAATTGGAAAAGAAGAACTCAAACTATCCTGTTCGCTGATGACATGATTATATATTTAGAGGAACCAGAAAATTCTACCAGAAAACTTTTAGAACTCATAAGTGAATTCAGTAAACTAGCAGGATATAAGATCAATGCTCATAAATCTAATGCATTTTTATACATAAGTGATGAATCTTCAGATAGAGAAGTTAGGAAAATTACCCCATTCACAATAGCTTCAAAAAAAATAAAATCCTTGGGAATCAATCTAACAAAAGAGACGAAAGACCTCTACAATGAGAGCTACAGAACACTAAAGAAATTAAAGAAAACCTTAAAAGATGGAAAGACCTCCCATGTTCTTGGATAGGCAGAATTAATATTGTCAAAATGGCCATACTCCCAAAAGTGCTATACAGATTCAATGCAATTCCAATTAAAATCCCAAGGACATACCATACAGAAATAGAGAAGGCAATCATGAAATTCATCTGGAAGAATAAGAAACCCAAAATAACTAAAGCAATCCTTAGCAGGAAGAGTGAAGCAGGGGGTATCGCAATACCAGAACTTCAACTGTACTACAAACCAATAGTAACAAAAATGGCATGGTATTGGCACCAAAATAGACAGGTAGATCAATGGTACAGAATAGAGGACACAGACACAAACCTAAATAAATACAATTTTCTCATACCAGACAAAGGTGCCAAAAATATGCAATGGAGAAAAGATAGCCTCTTCAACAAATTGTGCTGGTAAAACTGGAAAACCATATGCAACAGAATGAAACTAATCCCCTATCTCTCACCCTGCACAAAAGTCAACTCACAATGGATCAAAGACCTTGAAATCAGACCAGAGACCCTGCATCTTATAGAGGAAAAAGTAGGTCCAAATCTCCAACATTTCAGCATAGGATCAGACCTGCTTAACAGGACTCCCATAGCACAAGAAATAAAAGCAAGAATCAATATATGGGATAGATACAAACTAAAAAGCTTTCTCTCAGCAAAGGAAACTATCAGCAATGTGAAGAGAAAGCCTACAGAGTGGGATAGAACCTTTGCCACTCATACGTCAGATAGAGCACTAATTTCCAGAATATATAAAGAATTCAAAAACTCTACCCCAGGAATACAAATAATGCAATCAACAAATGGGCTAAGGAAATGAACAGACACTTCACAGACGAAGATCTATGAGCAATGAACAGATATATGAAAAAATGTTCAACATCTCTAGTTATAAGATAAATGCAAATCAAAAGTACCCTAAGATTCCATCTCACCCCAATTAGAATGGCAATTATCAAGAATAAAAGCAACAATAGGTGTTGGTGAGTATGTGGGGAAAAAGGTACACTCATACTTTGCTGGATGCACTGCAAATTAGTGCAGCTACTCTGGAAAGCAGTATGGAGATTCCTTAGAAAACTTAAAATGGAACCACCATTTGACCCAGCTATCCCACTCCTCGGCCTATACCCAAAGGACTTAAAATCAGCATACTACAGAGATACAGCCACATCAATGTTCATAGCTGTTCAATTCACAATAGCCAGATTGTGGAACCATCTTAGATGCCCTTCAATAGATGAATCGATAAAGAAACTGTGATATATATATTTATATATATATATATATATATAATGGAATATTACTCAGTCATAAAGAATAATAAAATTATGGCATTTGCAGGCAAATGGATGCAATTGGAGAATATCTTGCTAAGTGAGATAAGCCAATCTCAAAAAACCAAAGAACAAATGATCTCACTGATAATCGGATGATGACACATAATTGGGAGTTGTAGGGTGGCAAGAATGGCGGAAGGAGGGACTGTATAGTGGGAAAAGAGGGGTTGGAGAGGTGGGGGGAAGGAAAAAAATAACAGAATGTATCAAAAACTATTACCCTATGTAAATGTATGATTACACAAATGGTGTGCCTCTGCTTCATGTACAAACAGAAACAAGATGTATGTCTTTTGTTTACAATAAAAACAGATTTACAAAAAGAAGGAAAAGAAAAAATACAAAAAATTATAAATGCATGTAATAACATAATGGGGGCTAACAAAACAGACATAGAAGACAATACCAGTGAAATAAGAAAACTCACATTAAAAATACTGAAATTATTCCTTTGCTGGGATTTTTCAGGTCAAGAGAGTACTTTCATGTACTTTCAGATTTGGAATGTTCTAGGTATTGGTGGTGTGGAAATGTCAAGTCTTGACTTTGTTTTGTCTGAACTTCTTTGTGCTGGTAGCATGTAATCGACAACTGACACTGTGCTGGGCAGCAGTACTCTACATTTACTTTTTCCCAGCATCAGTATCCTGCTTCTAAAAAAGTGGGTGGAACTCAAGCCCCACGACCTATCTTTACAGTCTTCCCCCACCGAACTACCATGTACATTTATGCAGTTTTGTTAGCGTGGTGTCAACCCAGGGGCCAGCTTATTATCTGGTGGCAGACAGAGGGCATCCACCAAATTTCTTCATGCCAGCTCTCAGGCATAGGTGGTTGCTTCCTGTATGTGGGGAGAAAAGCACTGGGCTTCAGAGGCTATTAACAGAATTCTCACCTGCCATTCTCCATGACTGTTATGGTGGTGCTGTGAGCTCTGCTATGGGTTCAGGCACCAAAGAGCCTCCTGCTTGTGCAGACATGATTGTGCTTGTGTGTTCGTGTCTCAGCAGGAGGAACCTGTCCCAAGGTGGGTGACTGGTGTATGTGTGCACTCCTGGAGAGATCCTGGTGTACAGGGAAAGACATCCTATGTTCAGGCACTGGAATGTGTGGGCAGTACCCTACACGAAACTCCCTAGTCAGCAGTAGATCTTGGCGACCTTCAGCTTGTATGATCTTCCTGGATATGTTATATAAATGGTTTGCTTCAAAGGCATTCTCCATGTCTATAATTTGTTGTTATCTACAGTGGAGATAAAGATGCATGATTTTGTCCTCCCCAAAGCTACAAACTTAGGTGCAACTTTCACAACATAACTTCCTGCTCCAGCATGCTCTACTGACTAGTGAAAAGAATGGAGTAATTTTCACTGGTAAACCCCAATGCAGTTTCTGTATAGCTAAGTTCAGTATGATTTTTCTCCTATGGCACTATTTTTTAAGAAATTTTTCTAACTTTGTCTCTCTCTTTTTTTTTCAATCTATTGATGTCACCCTCCACTTCCTGCTCTGGACCACTAGCATGGGGCCAGGTTTGGAACTGATGTACTCTTTTTCACACTCTCTCTTCCAGTAACCAGAACATCTGAGTCTATTCGAGTCTGTGTCAACCTAATATTGAGTACCATTATATTCCCTTTATCATCTACCTTACTGCCTATCTGTTTTTCATATTTTTATTCTGAACTATGAAACATGTTGCCTGATTCTACTCTGCCAGCTAGATCTCATTATTTGGCTTATTTTTACCATTGTTACTCTTGGTTTTGAGTCATAGGCAAAAACTTACTGCCCAGATAAATCTTCTGAAGTATTTCCTCTGTTTTCTTTTAGTAGTTTTACATGTTCAGAATTGCAAGTTCAAAGCCAGTCTCAGCAATTTAGTGAGAATCTAAGCAACTTAGTGAGACCCTGTCAATAAATAAAATATAAAAAAGGACTGGGGATGTGGTTCAGAGGATGAGTGCCCCTGGGTTAAATGACTGATACCAAAAAAGTCCAATTATACATAAATAGATGCAGATATTTTTTAAACAATTAAAAATCTTAAAAAGAAAGAAAAGTGAGAAAATCAGTAATCTTGGAAAAACATAAGGGAAGTTAGTCATCATTCAATAAGAAAAATGGTTGACATGAAGCTCACTGACTACACATGGTGTACCTGATGAAATCATTGGGACAAATACTGACATTTAAAACTTCTTTTCAGTAACCCTTATTTTACTGTGCTATAGAAAAAAATACAACTAGAATACCAAAGTTATTAGAACATTTCTGGGGATACAGAGAAAGAGCTGATGTCACATGTTTCCTGAGAAACTGGTGTATCTCCTGTAAACACTTTTCAGATTTCATTACAAGTTCCTAAGAAGAATGGAGGGAACGTAGCAAACCTATTTTTCTCTCTATAAACTTCCACATGACTATAGCCACATGTCATACAGAATGACAATTCCTACTTCCAACCTTCCCAACCCCCATTACTATGCACAAACCAAGAATTACAACTCAGCCCCATTGGCATCACAGAGCCAAGGGTATTTCTGCAACAAAGAACCCTACTGAGAATACACACACCAGTCTTAAGGGATGTCATCAGACTATAAATAGCAATTATTTCTCCCTCTCATGGAGTTTTAAAGTGTTTGCTGGTCCAAAAAGACTGAAAACTTAGGGTACAAATTAAAAGGGATACAAGGTGTGGGGCATGCCATTTTGCCACCAATTAGGTGTGAAAACCCTAGGCCACAGAGCTGGAGGAAGAACTAGGTAGTAGTTAGGAGAAAGGGAAAAATATTCAGTGCAGCTGGCTGAGGCAAAATTGTTTGGGTGCTGCCTACACAGCCTTCATACAGGTTATACAAGCAGTAGCCATGGATTTCCATCCTGGTTGTAACACACCTATGGTGGGAAAAGTACTTACATCCCTTGGGACTTTATTTTAGCACTTGTGGTATTTCCACTAAGAGCTTTGGAAAATGAACAAGATAACATAGGAACGAGATAACATCAGATCTTAAGTGATCTGATGACATCGCTTAAGAACGGTGTGTGTGTGTCACTGAATCATGTTTATTACTTGTATTTTGTTTTCATTTTCAATTTTCAAATTGTTGATGGCGGGTCCTGGGTCTGGTTGCCAGGGTGACCGACACCCGTTGCACTGGCAGCAGGAGCTGTCCTCTAGTGGGACCACTGGGCGGCAGACCCGGCAAAGCGGTGCAGGGTGGTGCAGGGCAGTGCCAGGCGGCAGAGCCAGGGGGCGCTCTGAGCAGACTACAGGGCGGGTCACGTGCCAGGCACCCGGAAGCCAGCGCGAGTGGGAAGCACTGGCACTGCTGGAGGCAATCAGAGCAGCTCTTGGTGAAAGAAGGCCACTCCTAGCGCTCGAGGCCCGCTCCTGGCCTCCAGTTCAGCAGCACGAGCCAGTCACTGTTGGCTGGGATACTGCCCCGCCATCTGATGGACCCCTCCGTCAAGGGGGTTCATCGGCCCAGCAAGGTGGAGAGCCTGCCGCCGTCAAAAGTAGGGATGAATGCAGAAGGTAGTGCACAAAATGTCTCCGGGATTAAAGCTCCCGAAGGGAAGAGACCTCGTTTTCACGTGTCGCTGGTTGGTTTAACTCAAAAATTTGTGGATCTCATCACATCCACTCCTGGGGGCGTTCTTGACTTAAACAAGGCCGCAGCGAAACTGGGAGTACCGAAACGAAGGCTCTATGACATTACCAGTGTCTTAAATGGAATTGACTTCGTGGAAAAGAAATCCAAGAACCATGTTCAATGGATAGGGTCTGACCTTAACAATTCTGAAGCCTCAGCCCAACGAAAGAAGCTGCAAGAGGAACTGTCAGACTTGTCAGCAATGGAAGATGCTTTGGATGAGTTGATTAAGGATTGCTCTCAACAGCTGTACGAGTTAACGGATGACAAAACAAATGAAAGCTTGGCATATGTGACGTGTCAAGATGTCCATAGCATCCAAGACTTTCGTGAACAGATTGTTATTGCCATTAAAGCTCCAGAGGAAACCACATTGGATGTTGCGGCACCCAGAGAAGACTATCTTGAGGTACACGTACGGAGCACCAAAGGACCCATCGATGTGTATTTGTGCGAAATGGAGCAGAACCATTCAAATGAGGAAGCGTCTGATGGAGTAGGGACATCTTCATCTGAAAGCAAACATCCGGACTGCCCTGAGGAAGGAGAAAATTCTCCTCAGCAAAGTGAAGATTCGCCGGAAGAAAACAACATTTGATAGCATTTCAGGATGGATGGATTGAATGTTTTTTGCAACATCCTATGTGGATGAGTGGTGCATCAATTTGACTCTCAGAGCAATAAATTATCCAAGAAGTACTCTCACTTTCAGCAGCATTAAGGATAATAGTGTATGAGTGATTCCCTACTCAGATTACTGGATGATTATGGTTTCTGCATTCAAAAACCCATGTTTTTATAATGATTCACTATTTGTGGGGAGAGAACACTCTCTCCCCCCTCTCCTTTTATTGTTTAATTTTAGTTATATTTAATATCAGGATTCAATTTGACATAAAGTCATGGAATATAATTTGCTCTAATTCAGTCCCCAGTATTTCTTCATTCCCCTCTTCTTCTCCCTCCCTTCTGTTCCCTTCCATCTACTCTACTTATCTTTCTGCTATTTATTTTTACTCTTTATTTTTTAGTTAGTGTCATGAGGATACATGTGATGGTGAGGTTCACTGTAGTATATTCATGCACGTATATAGGAAAGTTAGGTTAGATTCACTCCACTCTTCTTCCATCATCCTGTCCCGCCTCCCTCTCCCTCAATCCCTTGACCTGGTTCAGAGACCTTTCTTCTATTTTGCTGGAACCCCACACTTCACTGTCTCTCTCTTTTTCCTCCCACTTGTTTTGGACTAGTTTCTGCACATCAGAGAAAACTTTCAATGTTTGACTTTCTGAGTCTGGCTTATTTTACTGGGCATGAGATTCTCCATTTCCATCCATTCACAAGCAAATGCCTTAATTTCATTCTTCTTTATGGCCGAGGAATATTCCATTGTGTACATATGCCACATTTTCTTTATTCATCTGTTGAAGGGCATGTATTTACAAAAGCTTGGCTATCGTAAATCATGCTGCTATAAGAATTGATGTTTTCTGCCTTCACTTAAGTACTATGTCATATATCACAAAATAATTCCCTTACACTGGTTCATGTTTGCAGTTAAGTTGTACATTTTGCATGTTTATATGTAGACCTAAATGTGATGTTTCTGTATATATCTGTATAATATTTAGATAACTTAAGAAATATGTGTAAATTACCTTTTTCACACTTGTACAAGCAAAATAATGTATATATGGAAGGTGACACACAAATGCTCAGATTTCCTTGAGTGAGGGTTACAGGAGAGGTTTTCCACACTTGTGCATGTAGCAATATTATAAACGTCCCATACATTTACATTCATGGATTTAATTAAAGCATTTTAATGTGGTTCCCTGTGCTTTAATTGGAGTTGGATACTTCTTGATGCCAGGCTACCTACAGAGCTACTGTGTCCTAGCATATTGGTGGCATACCCCAAGGCTTTAGGGGAAAGTATAGAAATGCAATCAGGTAAGATCTTCATTAACTGAGCCAAATATTCAGTCATGATGAAACTGGAAACTATGTTAAGCTTTTGTGATGTATGTCTGTATGCAAGCCTGCTCCTCAGTCAGAGAGGTTTTACTAACTATGAGTTGTACTCTGACCTGTCTCCAGGTCTGTTCCCACATTTCCAAGACCTAGCTATTTCTACCTAAGTTGAGAAGTCATACTCTCTCCCTTGGTTTACTTGGTAATTTACCATTAGATTGTGATTCTGTGAGGGACTTGCATATAAATGAAATCACATAGTATGTAAATTGAGTAAAACTTCTTCCAATAGATATAAGGCATTTGACATTAAGCCTTTTCTTGTATATATCAGTAAGTTCTTATTTATGGCTCAGTAGTATCTAAATGTATTGGTATAGCAACCACAGTTCTTTCATTCATTTTCCCATTGAAGGGCATTTGAGTTCATTTCAAACCTCAGTAATTATGAATAAATTCATCATGAACACACATCAAGAGGATTGGAGTGAGCATAAACATTTTGTATGTTTGTGGTGCTAGGGATCAAAACCAGGTTCTGACCATGGTAATCATGTACTCTACCGTTGAGCTATGCCCCAGAACCTTAGCATAACTTTTTATTCACACAATTATCTGATGGTGGGATTTCTGGGTCACATAACAAGTGTATATTTTATTTTATAAGAAACTGTCAAGCTCTTTTCCAAAGTTACTATCATTGTTCCATCCCCTGTGAAAGCAATGTATGATAATTCCAGTGGCACAACATTCTAGAGAGCTCTCAGCAAAGTCAGATTTTGTGGGTCTCATGTGTTTGGGGAAGTTCAATCTAGCAGGGAAATTTTCTACATTTTAGAATAATATTGTGTTTGTGTAGGTAGGATGAGAATGAAAATAAGAAGCAACTCTTTCATGGCCATTAATTTAACATAAAATAATTTAGGAGGTTTAGCGTGTTCTCTTCAGTGCTTAGGTGTTCAGGTACAATCACTATTATATGGTGTTTTGTTAGTAGTAAGAGTATGAGTATAGGCATATAAAGTACATACAATGATACTTGCCTCCTCCACAGCACTAAGTCTATGCATTACTTTGCTGAGGCGGCCATAAAAGAGTAGCAAGACTGGGTAACTCAAACATCAGAAATTCATTTTCTCACAGTTCTGAGGCTTGAAGCCCAAGGCCGAGGTGTCTCTGATATTGGATTTCTCTAAGGCCTGCCTTCTTGGCTTGTAGATTGGGATATTCTTCCTGAGCCTTCCCATAGCTGTCCCTATATTTCTGTCTGTGACTGAAATCCCTCTCATAAGAACACCAGTTATAGTGAGTTATGGACCATTCTATTGCCCTAATTTGATTTAATTACCTCCTTAATGACCTTATCACAGACACAGTGACATTTTGTGATGCTAGTGGTTAGGACATCAATATATGAATGGTGAACAGAAACAACTCAGCTGATAAGAGTCTGATTAGTAATTGTACATTAACACTATCTTTTTTGATTGTTAATAAAATTAATTGCATTCATGCAATTTCTCTTTAAGATAAGAGATAGTCAAGGAAGCTCAGCAGTTACACGTCTCACTGAGTTTTGCCAGGAATGAAAGTATTTATCAAATGAAAAAAATACCACGTGTTTGAGCTGCAGCTGAGATGCTAAGTCAAATAATTTGTCATCATTAATTAATTTGTTATATTGAAGCTATAAATAGTCAGTATCGGTATGAAAATAATAAAGGGTAATGGGGTCTTCTGAATCTGCATACATGATTTAAATCATACTGAATCTGGAATCCAGTTCAGAAAACCACAAAACTTGCTGCTAAATGCTACTGCCCCCCACAGTCCTAAGGCAGGTGATTACTAGGGGAGTCCCAAGGCTACTGCAAATAGTCACACATTCAGACCTTCCCAAACCCAACATCTGCAACCATTAGAAAAAAAATTGACATCTACTTCTTAAATCTCAGGCGAGGGCATGTCATGAACAATATGAGAGAGTTTGTGCAGTAACACTGCTTGCAAAGGATCATGAGACGTGAGACATTAGTTATCAAATTTAGCAGTAGCTGTACAATGAGGAGCAGGAAGAGGATAATTAGGAAGGCCCCTGCAAAGGACTGTGCTGAGGGTTAATGAGAACACGGAAGGCTCGTGGGGCCTCAGAGTTCCCCTCTATCAACTAGTGACAAGAGTAGAATTTACAATCTTGGATTTGGTGAGAAAAGCATGATTCTCCTAAAGTGGTCATCCAGTGTCTACCATAGAATCATGGTGAATAAAATGCAGATTGTGTTATGATGGCTAGTTGTATCAGTTAGGGTTATCTAGAGAAGAAGAACCTACAGTATATACATAGTATAGATGGACATGTATAAGGGGGCAGGTTCTGTCAATGGTCTCATGTACACCTGGGCACTGAGAAGTCCCACAGTCTGCTGACTACAGGTACAACATATTCATTTAAAGGTGTGATATTACTAAGATTGCACTTCAGTCATGTTCATTAGGTTTCTGGAAATAGTCAGAAAAAAATCCTCTAATATGAATAGACTAATAGAATTATTCAGAGCATTGCAGCGCAAAACATTTATATGATTGATAGTGCTTCATGAAATTCAGAAGCCCTTGTGAAAAATGGCCATACATTTGGAAAATACATTCATAAAAAATATTTAAGAAAATTACAAAGAACCTAATACTTCATAGTGTTTTTGAACAGTAAATCTTTTTTTTTTTTAAATCAAATTTAAGGTTTATTTACTATGGTACTTCTCAGTGTCTTCAATATGTAAGCATGCATCAAATACATGGAGGATGTATTACATATTTCTCAAACTAATTTGACAATGAGAGTCTTTTTATATAACCCAACTATTAACATCTCAGAAAAAAATATTTTAGGAAATCCCAGTTTTGGAAATGCTGGATCCTGATTTTTAAGGTGACTTTTAATGCCATTGAACTGTAAATCTTTTTTTATTTAGCTTTTAATATATAGACTGCCATTTGATTCATTGTACACAAATGGGGTTCATCATTTCGTTTCTATGGTTGTACACAATGTAGATTCACACCATTCATGTAATCATACATGTACATTGGGTAATGATGTCTGTCTCATTCCACCATTTTTCATACCCCCTCCTTCTCATTTTCTTCTATATATTCTAACATTCCCCCATTATTCTCTCCTTCCCCACCACCCACCCCCATTATGTATCATTCTCCACTTATCAGGGAAAACATTGAGCTTTTGGTTTTTTTGGGCTTGGCAAATTTCAGTTAGCATGATATTCACCAATTCCATTCATTTATTTGCAAATGCCATAATATTATTCTTCTTTATGGCTGAATAGTATTCCATTGTGTATATATATCACAGTTGCTTTATCCATTCATCTGTTGAAGGGCATCTAGGTTGGTTCCACAATCTAGCTATTGTGAACTGAGCTGCTATAAACATTGATGTGGGTGTGGTACTGTAATTTGCTGATTTTAGGTCCTTTGGGTATAAACTGAGGAGTGGGACAACTGGGTCAAAAGGTGGTCCACTCCAAGTTTTCTTAGGATTCTGCATACTGCTTTCTAGAGTGACTGCACCAATTTGCAACTCCACCAGCAATGTAAAAGTGTGCCTTTTTCCACACATCCACGCCAACATCTATTATAGTTCGTGTTCTTGATAATAGCCATTCTAATTGGAGTAAGATGGCATCTTAGAGTTGTTTTAATTTCCATTTCTCTAATTACTAGAGATATTGAAATATACTTTTTCATATATTCATTAATTGCCTGTTTGTTTTCTTCTGTAAAGTGTCTGTCCAGTTCCTTGGCCTATTTATTGATTGGGTTATTTGTATTTTTAGTGTAAAGTTTTGTAAGTTCTCTATAAATTTTGGAGAAAAGTGCTCCATCTGAAGTGCATGTGGAAAAGATTTTTCTCCCACTCTGTAGGCTCTCTCTTCACATTCTTCAATGTATCCTTTGCTGAGAAAAATATTTTTAGTTTGATTCCATCTCATTTATTGATTCTTGCTTTGATTTCTTGTGCTTTGGGAATCTTGTTGAGGAAGTCTGATCCTAAGCCAGCATGATGAAAATTTGGTCCTACTTTGTCTTCTATTAGGTGCAGGGTCTCTGGTCTAATTCATATGTCTTTGATCCATTTTGAGTTGAGTTTTGTGCAGGGTGGGAGATAGAGGTTTAATTTCATTTTACTGCATATGGATTTCCAGTTTCGCCAGCACCATTTTTTTAAACAGGCTATCTTTTCTCCATTGTATATTTTTGGCTCCTTTGTCTAGTATGAGGTGACTGTATTTATATGGTTTTGTCTCTGTGTCTTCTAATCTGTACTATTAGTCTGCCTGTCTATTTTGGTGCCAATACCATGTTATTTTTGTTACTATTGCTCTGTAGTATAGTTTAATGTCTGGTATGGTGATACCTCCTGTTTCACTTTTTCTATTCAGGATCGTTTTGGCTATTCAAGGTCTCTTGTTCTTCCAGATGAAGTTCATGATTGTTTATCCCTTTCTATGAGGGTTGTCATTGGGATTTTAATTGGAATTACATTGAATCTGTATAGCGCCTTTGCTGGAATGGCCATTTTGACAATGTTAATTCTGCCTATCCAAGAACATGGGAGATTCAAAGCTTTTCTTAAATTTCTTTCTTTAATGTTCTGTAGTTTTCATTGTAGAGGTCTCTCACCTCTTTCGTTAGATTAATTCCCAAGTATTTTATTGTTTTGAGTCTACCATGAATGGAGTGATTTTCCTAATTTCTCTTTCAGAGGATTCATCACTTATGAATAGAAATGCATTAGATTTTCACATATTGATTTTATGTCCTGCTAATTTGCTTAATTCATTTATTAGTTCTGGAGGTTTTGTACTGGAGTTTTTGGATCTTCTGAATACAGGATCATGTCATCAGCAAATAGTGACAGCTTTAGTTCTTCTTTTCCTATTTGTATCCCTTTAATTTCTTTGGTCTGTCTAATTGCTCTGGCAAGTGTTTCAAGGATGATGTTGAATAGAAGTGGTGAAAGAGGCCATCCCTGTTCCAGTTTTTAGAGGGAATGCTTTCAGTTTTTCTCCATTTAGAATGATGTTGACTGTGGGCTTAGCATAGATAGCCTTTATAATGTTGAGGTATGTTCCTACTATTCCTATTTTTTTCTAGTGTTTTGAGCATGAAGGGGTGCTGTATTTTATAAAATGCTTTCTCAGCATTAATTGAAATAATCATGTGATTCTTAACTTTAAGCCTATTGATGTGGTGAATTACATTTATTGATTTATGGATGTTGAACCAACCTTGCATCCCTGGGATAAACCCCACTTGATCATGGTGCACTATCTTTTTAATATATTTTTGTATGTGATTTTCCAGTATTATGTTAAGGCTTTTTACATCTATGTTCATCAGGGATATTGGTCTAAAGTTTTCTTTCTTTGATGTGTCTTTTCCTGGTTTTGGGATCAGAGTAATACTAGCCTCTTAGGATGAGTTTGGAAGGGTTCCCTCCTTTTCTATTTCCTGAAATCCTTTGAGGAGTATTGGTATCAGTTCTCCTTTAAAGGTCTTGTAGAATTTGGCTGAGAATCCTTCTGGTCCTGGGCTTTTCTTGGTTGGTAGGCTTTTGATGGCTTCTTCTATTTTGGTGCTTGAAATTGATCTGTTTAGATTGTGTATGTCTTCCTGATTCAGTTTGGGAGGATCATGTGTCTTTAAAAATTTGTCAATGTCTTTGATATTTTCTATTTTGTTGGAGTGTAGATTTTCAAAATAGCTCCCAATTATGTTATGTATTTCAATGGTGTCTGTCATTATCTTCCCTTTTTCATCACAAATTCTAGTAATTTGAGTTTTCTCTCTCCTTCTCTTTGTTAGTGTGGCTAGGGGTTTATCAATTTTGTTTACTTTTTCAAGGAACAAACTTTGTTTTGTCAATTTTTTGAATTGTTTCTCTAATTTCAATTTCATTGATTTCAGCTCTGATTTTAATTATTTCCTGTCTTCTAGTATTTTTGGTGTTAATCTGTTCTTCTTTTTCTAGGACTTTGAGGTGTAATGTTAGGTCATTTAGTTGTTGACTTTTTATTTTTTTAATGTATGAGCTCAATGCAATGAACTTTCCTCTTAGTACTGCTTTCAGAGTTTCCCAGAGATTTTGATATGTTGTGTCATTGTTCTCATTTACCTCTAAGAATTTTTTTATTTCTTTCCTGATGTCTCT
>NW_027632380.1:0-29633 GCF_902686455.1 Sciurus vulgaris
TATTTCATGTAGCGCATTTAATAAAACAAGTAAAACTCAACAAATAACGACCTAACACTACAGCTCAAAGCCCTAGAAAAAGAAGAACAGACCAGCACCAAAAGTAGTAGAAGACAAGAAATAGTTAAACTCAGAGCTGAAATCAACGAAATTGAAACAAAGAAACAATACAAAAAATTGACAAAATAAATAGTCGGTTCTTCAAAAAAATAAACAAAATTGATAAACCTTTACCCACACTAACAAAGGGAAGAGAGAAAACCCAAATCACTAAATTTCGGAATGAACAAGGAAATATCACAACAGATAGGATTGAAATACAAATCATAATTAGAAGCTATTTTGAAAATCTATACTCCAACAAAATAGAAAATTTCGAAGACATCAACAGGTTTCTAGAGACATATGAATTGCCTAAACTGAACGAGGAGGACATGCACAATTTAAATAGACCAATTTCAAGTAACGAAATAGAAGAAGTCATCAAAAGCCTACCAACAAAGAAAAGTCCAGGACCAGATGGGTTCTCAGCCGAGTTCTCATTACAATACTTCTCAAAGTATTCCATAAAATAGAAGAGGAGGGAACCCTCCCAAACTCATTCTATGAAGCCAATATCACACTGGTACCTAAACCAGACAGAGACTCATCAAGGAAAGAAAATTTCAAACCAATACCCTTAATGAACATCGACACAAAAATTCTCAACAAAATTTTAGCAAATCACATACAAAAACATATTAAAAAGATAGTGCACCATGATCAAGTGCGTTTCATCCCAGGAATGCAAGGTTGGTTCAACATCAGGAAATCAATAAACGTAATTCACCATATCAATAGACTTAAAGTCAAGAATCACATGATTATTTCAATAGATGCAGAAAAAGTACTTGATAAAATACAGCACCCCTTCATGCTCAAAACACTAGGAAAAAAATTGGGATAGTGGGAACAGTCCTTAACATTGTAAAGGCCATTTATGCTAAGCCCGTGGCTAATATCATTCTAAATGGTGAAAAACTGAAAGCATTCCCCCTAAAAACTGGAACAAGGCAGGGATGCCCTCTTTCACCACTTCTATTCAACATCGTTCTTGAGACTCTGGCCAGAACAATTAGACAAACCAAAGAAATTAAAGGGATACGAATTGGAAAAGAAGAACTCAAACTATCCCTTTTCGCTGATGACATGATTATATATTTAGAGGAACCTGAAAATTCCACCAGAAAACTCTTAGAACTCATAAGTGAATTCAGTAAAGTAGCAGGTTACAAGATCAGTGCCCATAAATCCAACGCATTTTTATACATGTGATGAATCTTCAGAAAGAGAAATTAGGAAAAATACCCCATTCACAATAGCCTCAAAAAAATAAAATACTTGGGAATCAATCTCACAAAAGAGGTGAAAGACCTCTACAATGAGAACTACAGAACACTAAAGAAAGAAATTAAAGAACACCTTAGAAGATGGAAAGATCTTCTATGTTCTTGTATAGGAAGAATTCATATTGTCAAAATGGCCATACTACCTAAAGTGCTATACAAATTCAATGCAATTCCAATTAAAATCCCAATGACGTACCTTACAGAAATAGAGCAAGCAATTATGAAATTCATCTGGAAGAATAAGAAACCCAGAATAGCTAAAGCAATCCTTAGCAGGAAGAGTGAAACAGGGGGTATTGCAATACCAGGTCTTCAACTACTACAAAGCAATAGTAACAAAAATGGCATGGTATTGGTACCAAAATAGAAAGGTAGATCAATGGTACAGAATAGAGGACACGGACACAAACCCAAATAAATACAATTTTCTCATACTAGACAAAGGTGCCAAAAATACGCAATGGAGAAAAGATAGCCTCTTCAACAAAGGGTGCTGGGAGAATTGGAAATCCATATGCAACAGAATGAAACTAAACCCATATCTCTCACCATGCACAAAACTAAACTCAAAATGGATTAAGGACCTCGGAATTAGACCAGAGACCCTGCAGATTATAGAAGAAAAAGTAGATCCAGATCTTCAACACGTCGGCTTAAGACCAGACTTCCTTAACAGGACTCCCATAGCACAAGAAATAAAAGCAAGAATCAATAACTGGGATAGATTCATACTAAAAAGCTCCCTCTCAGGAAAGGAAACTATCAGCAATGTGAAGAAAGAGCCTACAGAGTGGGAGAATATCTTTGCCAATCATAGTTCAGATAGAGCACTAATCTCCAGAATCTATAAAGAACTCAAAAAACTCTACTCCAAGAATTCAAATAATCCAGTCGACAAATGGGCTAAGGAAATGAATAGACACTTCACAGATCTACAAGGAATTAACAAACATATAGAAAAATGTTCAACATCTCTAGTAATAAGAGAAATGCAAATCAAAACCACCCTAAGATTCCATCTCACCCCAATTAGAATGGCGATTATCAAGAATATGAGCAACAACAAGTGTTGGCGAGGATGTGGGGAGAAAGGTACACTCATACATTGCTGGTGGGACTGCAAATTAGTGCAACCACTCTGGAAAGCAGTGTGGAGATTCCTTAGAAAACTTGGAATGGACCCTCCATTCGACCCAGCTATCCCACTCCTTGGCCTTAAAAGGACTTAAAATCAGCATACTATAGAGATACAGACACATCAATGTTCTTAGCTGCTCAATTCACAATAGCCAGACTGTGGAACCAACCTAGATGCCCTTCAATTGATGAGTGGATAAAGAAGCTGTGGTATATATATACAATGGAATATTACTCAGCCATAAAGAATGATAAAATTATGGCATTTGCAGGCAAATGGATGAAATTGGAGAATATCGTGCTAAGTGAGATAAGCCAATCTCAAAAAGTCAAAGGATGAATGATATCGCTAATAAGTGGATGATGACACATAATGATGGGGAGGGAAGGGTTAGTGTTAGGGTTAGAGTTAGGGTTAGGGAGGGGGCATGTATGGAGGAAGAAAGCACTGTATAGATGGAAAAGCGGGGTGGGAGGGGTGGGGGGAAGGGAAAAAATAACAGAATGAATCAAACATTGTTCTATGTAAATTTATGATTACGCAAATGGTATGCCTTTAAGCCATGTAGAAACAGAGAAACAACATGTATCCCATTTGTTTACAATTAAAAAAAAAGAGTTAAGAGGGCTGGGGTCGTGGCTCAGTGGTGGAGCGCTTGCCTGGCACATGTGAGGCAGTGGGTTCCATCCTCAGCACCACATAAAAATAATAAAGATAAAAAAAAAACTCTACACCAAAAATACAAATAATCCAATCAACAAATGGGCTAAGGAAATGAACAGACACTTCACAGAAGATGTACAATCAACAGATATATGAAAAAATTTTCAACATCTCTAGTAATAAGAGAAATGCAAATCAAAACTACCCTAAGATTTCATCTCACCCCAATTAGAATGGCGATTATCAAGAACATAAGCAACAATAGGTGTTGGCGAGGATGTGGGGAAAAAGGTACACTCATACATTGATGGTGGGGTTGCAAACTAGTGCCGTCACTCTGGAAAGCAGTGTAGAGATTCCTCAGAAAGCTTGGAATGGAACCACCATTTGACCCAGCTATCCCACTCCTTGGCCTCTACCCAAAGGACATAAAATCAGCACACTACAGAGATACAGCCACATCAATGTTCATAGCTTCTCAGTTCACCATAGCCAGATTGTGGAACCAACCTAGATGTCCTTCAGTTGATGAATGGATAAAGAAACTGTGGCATATATATATACAATGGAATATTACTCCTCCATGAGGAATGACAAAATTATGGCATTCGCAGGCAAATGGATGAAATTGGAGGATATCATGCTGAGATAAGCCAATCTCAAAAAACTAAAGGACGAAAGATCTCGCTGATAAGTGGATGAGGACATACAGGGAGGGTAGGAGGGGTTAGTGTTTCGTCACTACTTGCATATAAAAATGCTTTAGATTTATGCATGTTGATTGTATAGCCTGCTATTTTCCTGAATTCATTGATGAGGTCTAGAAGTTTTCTGGAGGAGGTTTTTGGATCCTCTAAATATAGAATCATGTCATCAGCAAATAGTGACAGCTTAAATTCCTCTTTTCCTATTCGTATCCTTTTTTTTTTCCTATGGTCTGCCTAATTGCTCTGGATAGAGTTTTGAGGACAATGTTGAATAGAAGTGGTGAAAAAGGACATCCCTGTCTTGTTCCCATTTTTAAAGGGAATGGTTTCAGTTTTTTCCATTAAGAATGATGTCTGCCATGGGCTTAGCATAAATAGCCTTTACAATGTTCAGGTATGTTCCTACTATCCCTGTTTTTTCTAGTGTTTTGAGCACGAAGGGGTGTTGTATTTTGTCGAACGCTTTTTCTGTGTCAATTGAAATAACCGTATGATTGCTATCCTTAAATCTATTGACATGATGGATTAAGTTTTATGATTTATGGATGTTAAACCATGCTTGCACTTCAGGAATGAACCCCACTTGATTGTGGTGGACGATTTTCTTAATATGTTTTTGGATATGGTTGGCCAATATTTTGTTAAGGATTTTTGCATCTACATTCATCAAGGATATTGGCCTAAAATTTTCTTTCCTTCATGTGCCTTTGCCTGGTTTGTGTATGAGGGTAATATTAGCTTCTTTGAATGAGTTCAGAAGGGTACCCTACTTTTCTATTTCCTGGAATACTTTGAGAAGTATTGGAATGAGTTCTTCGTTGAAGATCTTGTAGAACTTGGCTGAGAATCCGACTGGTCCTGGGCTTTTCTTGGATGGCAGATTTTTAATGGCTTTTTCTATTTCATTTCTTCATATTGATCTGTTTAAATTGTGTATGTCCTCCTGGTTCAGTATGGGAGGAGCATATGTCTGTAGAAATCTGTCAATGTCTTCAGTAGTTTCTATTTTGTTGTAATACAGATTTTCAAAGTAACTTCTCATTATGTTCTATATCTCTGTGATGTCTGAAATATTTCCTTTATTATCAAGAATTTTTGTAATATGAGTTTTCTCTCACCTTCTCTTTTTTAGTGTGGCTAAGGGTTGGTCTCTTTTGTTTACTTTCTCAAAAAACAACTTTTTGTTTTGTCAATTATTTGAATAGTTTCTATTGTTTTAATTTCATTGATTTCAGCTCTGGTTTTAATTATTTCCTGTATTCTACTACTTTTGCTGTTATTCTGTTCTTTTTCTAGGGCTTTGAGCTGTAATGTTATGTCATTTAATTGTTGACTTTTCATTCTTTTCTGGAATGTGCTCCATGCAATGAATTTTTGTCTTAGTACTGCTTTCACAGTGTCCCAGAGATTGTGATATATTGTATTGTAGTTCTCATTGACCTCTAAGAATTTTTTAACTCCTCCCTGATGTTTTCTGCTATCCATGTTTCATTTTTCTGCATTTCCTAAGGGCTGCTTTGAGGCATAACGTATGGTCTATTTTTGAGAAGGTTCTATGCACTGCTGAGAAGAAAGTGATTCTGCTCATTGATTGATGTAATATTACATATATGTCTATTAAGTCTAGGATATTCAGTGTGTTATGGAGTTCTATGGTTTCTTTGGTTGGTTTTTGTTTGGAAGATCTATGTAGTGGTGACAGTGGTGCATTAAAGTCATCCAGAATTATTGTGTTGTGGTCTATGTGATTCCTGAAATTGAGAAGGATTTCTTTGTTGTACAGGGATGCACCATTGTTTGGGGCATAAATATTTACAAATATTTACAAAGACAAATATTTGTCTTTCTGATTTGTGGTTCCCTTAAGCAGTATGAAATGTCCTTCTTTCTCCCTTTTGACTAACTTTGGCTTGAGTCCACTTTATCTGATACAAGGATGGAAACCCCAGCTTTTTTACTAAGTTCATGTGTATGGTAGGTTTTTTCCCATCTTTTCACCTTTAGTCTGTGGATGTCTTTTTCTTTGAGATGAGTCTCTTGCAGGCAGCAAATTTTTGGATTGTTCTTTTTAATCCATTCTGCCAGTCTATGTCTTTTGATTGATGAGTTTAGGCCATTAACATTCTGGGTTATTATTGAGATATGATTTGTATTCCCAGTCATTTGGCTTATTTTTGGTTTTTAAGTTGGTTTGTTTTCTCTTTTGAGTAGTTTTTCTCTAAGGTGGTTTCTCCCTTTGCTGACCTCTATTGTTGTTTTTCTTTTCCTCCTCATGAAATATTTTGTTGAGAACATTCTGTAGTGCACGCTATTTGTAAATTTTTTAAACTTTTGTTTATCATGGAAGGATTTTATTTCATCTTCAAATCTGAAGGTTAGTTTTGCTGGGTATAGGATTCTTGGTTGGCAACCATGTTCTTTCAGAGCTTGAAATACTTTCTTCCAGGTCCAGCTTTTAGAGTCTGGGTTGAGACGTTGGCTGCTGGGTTGAGAAGTCAGCTGCTATTCACGTTGGTCTCCCCCTACTTGTAATCTCTTGTTTTTCTCCCCTGGCCTTCAAAATCCTATCTTCATTTTGAATGTTAGGCATTTTCATTATAATGTGCCTTGGTGTGGACCTGTTGTGTTTTTCTGCATTTGGTGTTCTGTAAGCCTCTTGGATTTGATTTTCCATTTCATTCTTCAGGTTAGGGAAATTTTCAGATATTATTTCATTGAATAGATTGTCCATTCCTTTGGTTTGTATCTCTGCAACTTCCTCAATACCAATAATTCTTAAATTTGGTCTTTTCATGATGTCCCATAGTTCTTGGAAATTCTGTTCATGATTTCTTACATCTTCTTTGTTTTGGCAACTTTTTTTCAAGATTAACTATTTTGTCTTCATTGTCTGAGGTTCTGTCTTCCAAGTGGTCTAGTCTTTTGGTCATGCTTTCCATTGAGTTTTTTATTTGGTTTATTGTTTTTTTCATTTCAAGAATTTAAGTTTGGTTTCTTTTGAGAAACTTTATCTCTTGAAATGATCTTTTGTTTCCTGCAGGTGCTCTTTCAGCTTATTGGTATTATCATTCATTGCCTGCATTTGCTCTCTTGTCTCATCCTTTGCTTCATGAATCATCTTAATCATGTATAATCTAAAGTCCTTTTCTGACATTTCTTCTAACATAGTGTCATTGGATTCTATTAATAGAATTAATAAATAGAATTAAATTAATAGAATCTAGAATTGATTGGATCATTTTCTTCCCTTGATTTTTCATGCTATCCATTATCTTCCCCTCTAGCTGTGAAGATCTGGTGTATTGCAGATTTCCTCCTATTGGCTTATAGTGGCCCTATTGTTTTCCAATGCCCTTTCTTTAAGAGGAGATCAATATTAGCAGTGCCCAATTCAGACTGTATTCAATGCTAGACAAAATAGCCCCTATGAGGACAATGACAAAATTGTCATAATAAACAGAATGAGTTCAAATATTATCTTCAGTAAAACAGATTTGCAACAAGGTCTGCAGTCTAAAATGGAGAACAAAGAGGGTGCAGAGGGATGTAGAATGTGGCTGTTAATGGGATAAGAAAAGAATATACAGAAGATCTAGAAAATAGAAAGGGTGATAGTGTAATCAAAAGAAATTGGATGTTAGCATGCAAAAAAGGGAGAAAGAGACTCTGAGGCAATAGGTAAACAAAACAAAAAGAGAGCAAGAAAGGTAAAGAAATAAAAAATGAAATTATTTCAATAAGGAGAAAAAAGAAAATCTACGGTGTAACAGGCATATAGTAATGAACCTTCCCGGAGTTCAATAGCCTGATGCTTGAGAGTTTCCTGACAATGAGCCTCAAGGCTCCAGCAGGCGTCTCAAGATGGGTTTTGCCCCACCTAAAGATCGGAGATATGGCTTCCAGGATTATCAAAGATGACCACTCTGGCTTCAAAATGTGATGGCAAATGGTGAGCTGCAGCTCAGGGTGTGGTCGTGGTCAGGTGGAGGTCCTGGAGGTGGGATGCGGTTGGTCATCCATGGGTCCTGGAGGTCGGGTGTGTTTGGTGTGGTTGTGGGATCCAGGAGGCTGGTTGCAATGGAATACAATATTCCATTGTATATTTACACCACAGTTTCTTTATCCATTCATCTATTAAAGGGCATCTAGTTTGGTTCCGCAATGTGGCTATTGTGAATTAAGCAGCTATGAACGTTGTTGTGGCTATATCTATGTAGTTTGCTGACTTGAATCCTTTGGGTATAGGCCGAGGAGTGGGATAGCTGGGTCAAATGGTGATTCCTTTCCAAGTTTTCTAAGAAATCTCCACACTGCTTTCAGGAGTGGCTGCACTAATTTGCAGCCCTACCAGCAATGTATGAGTGTACCTTTTTACCCACATACTCTCCAACAACTTTTATTGCTAGTATTTTTGATAATTGCCATGGAATCTTAGGATAGTTTTGATTTGCATTTCTCTTAGTACTAAAGATGTTGAATATTTTTTCATATATCTGTTGAGTGCTCATAGATCTTAAGTGATGTGTCTTTTCATTTCCTTAGCCCATTTGTTGATTGGGTTATTTGTATTCTTGGTGTAGATTTTTTTTAGTTCTTTACATATTCTGGAATTTAGTGCTCTATCTGAAGTGTGAGTGGCAAAGATTTTCTAAAAATCTGTAGGTTCTCTCTTCGCATTGCTGAGAGTTACCTTTGTGGAGAGAAAGCATTTTAGTTTGAATCTATCCCCGTTATTGATTCTTGCTTTTATTTCTTGTGCTATAGGAGTTCTGTCAAGGGGGTCTGATCCTAATCCGACATGTTGAAGATTTGGCCCTACGTTTTCTTCTGTGAGATGCAGGGTCTCTGGTCTGATTCAAAGGTCCTTGATCCATTTTGGGTTGATTTTTGCGCAGCATGAGAGATATGGATTAATTTCATTCTGTTTCATATGGATATCCAGAGTTCCCAGCACCATTTGTTGACGAGGCTATCTTATTTCCATTGCATTTTTTTCCCACCTTTGTCTAGTGTGAGAAAATTGCACTTATTTGGGTTTGTGTTTGTGTCCTCTATTCTGTATCGTTGATATACCTCTCTATTTTGGTGCCAATACCTTGCAGTTTTTGTTACTATTGCTTTGTAGTATAGTTGAAGATCTGGAATTGTGATAACCCCTGCTTCATCCTTTAAGGATGACATTAGAATATCTAGGTTTCTTATTCTCACAGATGAATTTTATGATTTCTTGCTCTCTTTCTGTAACATACATCCTTGGGTTTTATTTAGAATTGCAGTGAATCTGTATAGCACTTTTGGTAGTATGGCCATTTTGAAATATTGTGCCTATCCAAGAACATGGGAGATCCTTCAAACTTCTATTGTTTTCTTATTTCTTTTTTTAGTTTTTTGTAGTTCTCATTGTAGAGGTCTTTCACCTCTTTAGTTAGATTGAGTTACAAGTATTTTATTTTATTCGAAGGTATTGTGAATGGGATAGATTTCCTAACTTCTCTTTCTGAAGATTCATCACTTATGTATAAAAATTTATTAGATTTATGTGCATTGATCTTATATCCTGCTACTTTACAGAATTCACTTATGAGTTCCAAGTTTTTTAGGTGGAATTTCCTGGTTTCTCTAAATATATAATCTTGTCATGAGCAAACAGGGGTAGTATGAGTTCTTCTTTTCCTATTTGTATCCATTTAATACCCTTGGTCTGTCTAATTGCTCTGACTATAATTTCGAGGACAATGTTCAATAGAAGTGGTCAAAGAGGCCATCCCTGCCTTGTTCCAGTTTCGATTTCCATAAATTGTGCTTTCCTATGCACGCAGTTTTAGGCTGCAACTGATTTGTGTTTTCTGAGCAGGTGCTCGACTGAATTTCCATGAAACTCTTGGTTTACTCTCTTTTCCTCATTTTCTCTCTATCTCCAATATCAGAGAACTGTACCTGCAGTTTTCCTTGACAAACCATTTATGTACGTCTGTTGCAGTGCTAGTTCAATACGGATGAAATTGAAGTTCCTTTTCTGAGAAAGTTTCATTAATGGAACTTTCAATGCACACAGTTTTAGGCTGCAACTGATTTGTGTTTTCTGAGCAAGGGCTCGACTGTATTTCCATGAAAACATGGGTTTTTTTCTCTTTTTCTGACTCCATCTCTGGCCCCACATCTGAGCAATTTACCTCCAGATTTTGCAGACATGCCTCATGCGTATTGCTGTTGCTGAACTTGAACCTCATACCCACTTTGCTGAGCAGACGTGGTGGTATCACCATGCACGGTGCTTCGGTTATAACAAAATGTTTCGGTCTTCATGAATTGGGCTTTCCATGCCTTCAGTGTTAGGCTGCAACTGAATTGCGTTTTCTGAGCAAATGCGTGACTGAAATTCCTTGAAACTCTGGGTTTCTCTCTTTTCCTCGTTTCCATCCTGTCTCCAAGATCAGAGCACTGTACCTGCAGTTTTTCTTGACAAACCATTTATGTACGGCTGTTGCAGTACTGTAACGTGCCAGTTCAATACGGATGAAATTGAAGTTCCCTTTCTAAGAAAATTTCATGAATGGAATTCAAGGAAACTTTGATTACCATCTCACCTCCTCATACCCACTTTGCTCCCTAGACATGCTGGCTCGACCATGCACGGTGCTTCTGTTGTAACAAACCGTTTAGATTTCCAGGAATTGTGCTTTCCTATGCATGCAGTTTCAGGCTGCAAATGAGTTGTGTTTTCTGAGCAAATGCTCGACTGGATTTCCATAAAAAAATCTGGGTTTATTTCTCTTTTTCTGATTCCATCTCTGGCCCCACATCTAAGCACTCTCCCTCCAGATTTTCCAGACAAGCCTCTTGTGTATTGCTGTAGCAGAACTCAAACGTTCAAGTTGAATAAAGCTGAAATTGAAGTTGCTTTTCTCAGAAAGTTTCACTAATAGAATTCATTGGAACTTTGCCTATCATCTCCTCTCCTCATACCCACTTGGCTGCGCAGACTCGGTGGTTTCACCATGCACGGTGCTTCTGTTATAACAAACTGTTTCGATTTTCATGAATTCGGCTTTCCATGCCTTCAGTGTTACGCTGCAACTGAATTGCGTTTTCTCAGGAAATGCGCGACTGAAATTCCATAAAACTCTGGGTTTTCTCTCATTTCCTTATTTCCCCCCGTCTCCAACAAGAGCACTGTGCGATTTCTAAGAAAATGCGCGACTGAATTTCCATGAAACGTGGGGTTTTCTCCCTTTTCCTCATTTCCACCTGTCTCCAAGATCAGAGCACTGTACCTGCAGTTTTCCTTTACAAACGATTTATGTGTGGCTGTTGCAGTACTCTAAGGTGCAAGTTGAATACGAATGAATATGAATTCCTTTTCTGAGAAAGTTTCATAAATTTAATTCAATGATACTATGCATACTATCTCACCTCCTCATACCCAGTTTGCTCCCTAGATATTCTTGTTCGACCATGCACGGTGCTTCTGTTGTAACAAACCTTGTCGATTTCCATGAATTGTGCTTTCCTATGCACTCAGTTTTAGGCTGCAACTGATTTGTGTTTTCTGAGCAAGGGCTCGAATGGATTTCCATGAAAACATGGGTTTTTTTTCTCTTTTTCTGAATCCATCTCTGGCCCCACATCTGAGCAATTTACCTCCAGATTTTGCAGACATGCCTCGTGCGTATTGCTGTTGCTGAACTTGAACCTCATACCCACTTCGCTGAGCAGACGTGGTGGTTTCACCATGCACGGTGCTTCGGTTATAACAAAATGTTTCGGTTTTCATGAATTGGGCTTTCCATGCCTTCAATGTGAGGCTGCAACTGAATTGCGTTTTCTGAGCAAATGTGTGACTGAAATTCCTTGAAACTCTGGGTTTTCTCTCTTTTCCTCATTTCCATCCTGTCTCCAAGATCAGAGCACTGTCCCTGCAGTTTTCCTTGAGAAACCATTTATGTACCGCTGTTGCAGTACTCTAACGTGCAAGTGGAATACCGATGAAATTGAAGTTCCTTTTCTGAGAAAGTTTCCTGAATGGAATTCAATGAAACTTTGCCTACCATCTCACCTCCTCATACCCACTGTGCTCCCTAGATATGCTGGATCGACCATGCACGGTGCTTCTGTTGTAACAAACCTTTTCGATTTCCATGAATTGTGCTTTCCTATGCACTCAGTTTTAGGCTGCAACTGAGTTGTGTTTTCTGAGCAAGTGCTCGACTGAATTTCCATGAAACTCTCGGTTTACTCTCTTTTCCTCATTTCCACTCTGTCTCCAACATCAGAGCACTGTACCTGCAGTTTTCCTTTACAAACGATTTATGTATGGCTGTTGCAGTACTCTAACGTGCAAGTTGAATACGAATGAATATGAATTCCTTTTCTGAGAAAGTTTCATAAATTTAATTCAATGATACTATGCATACTATCTCACCTCGTCATACCCAGTTTGCTCCCTAGATATTCTTGTTCGACCATGCACGGTGCTTCTGTTGTAACAAACCTTGTCGATTTCCATGAATTGTGCTTTCCTATGCACTCAGTTTTAGGCTGCAACTGATTTGTGTTTTCTGAGCAAGGGCTCGAATGGATTTCCATGAAAACATGGGTTTTTTCTCTTTTTCTGAATCCATCTCTGGCCCCACATCTGAGCAATCTACCTCCAGATTTTGCAGAAGTGCCTCGTGCGTATTGCTGTTGCTGAACTTGAACCTCATACACACTTCGCTGAGCAGATGTGGTGGTTTCACCATGCACGGTGCTTCGGTTATAACAAAATGTTTCGGTTTTCATGAATTGGGCTTTCCATGTCTTCAATGTGAGGCTGCAACTGAATTGCGTTTTCTGAGCAAATGCGTGACTGAAATTCCTTGAAACTCTGGGTTTTCTCTCTTTTCCTCATTTCCATCCTGTCTCCAAGATCAGAGCACTGTCCCTGCAGTTTTCCTTGAGAAACCATTTATGTACCGCCGTTGCAGTACTCTAACGTGCAAGTGGAATACCGATGAAATTGAAGTTCCTTTTCTGAGAAAGATTCATGAATGGAATTCAATGAAACTTTGCCTACCATCTCACCTCCTCATACCCACTGTGCTCCCTAGATATGCTGGATCGACCATGCACGGTGCTTCTGTTGTAACAAACCTTTTCGATTTCCATGAATTGTGCTTTCCTATGCACTCAGTTTTAGGCTGCAACTGAGTTGTGTTTTCTGAGCAAGTGCTCGACTGAATTTCCATGAAACTCTCGGTTTACTCTCTTTTCCTCATTTCCACTCTGTCTCCAACATCAGAGCACTGTACCTGCAGTTTTCCTTGACAAACCATTTATGTACGTCTGTTGCAGTGCTAGTTCAATACGGATGAAATTGAAGTTCCTTTTCTGAGAAAGTTTCATTAATGGAACTTTCAATGCACACATTTTTAGGCTGCACCTGATTTGTGTTTTCTGAGCAAGGGCTCGACTGTATTTCCATGAAATCATGGGTTTTTTCTCTTTCTCTGAATCCATCTCTGTCCCCACATCTGAGCAATTTACCTCCAGATTTTGCAGACATGCCTCGTGCGTATTGCTGTTGCTGAACTTGAACCTCATACCCACTTTGCTGAGCAGACGTGGTGGTATCACCATGCACGGTGCTTCGGTTATAACAAAATGTTTCGGTTTTCATGAATTGGGCTTTCCATGCCTTCAGTGTTAGGCTGCAACTGAATTGCGTTTTCTGAGCAAATGTGTGACTGAAATTCCTTGAAACTCTGGGTTTCTCTCTTTTCCTCGTTTCCATCCTGTCTCCAAGATCAGAGCACTGTACCTGCAGTTTTCCTTGAGAAACCATTTATGTACCGCTGTTGCAGTACTCTAACGTGCAAGTGGAATACCGATGAAATTGAAGTTCCTTTTCTGAGAAAGTTTCATGAATGGAATTCAATGAAACTTTGCCTACAATCTCACCTCCTCATACCCACTGTGCTCCCTAGATATGCTGGATCGACCATGCACGGTGCTTCTGTTGTAACAAACCTTTTCGATTTCCATGAATTGTACTTTCCTATGCACTCAGTTTTAGGCTGCAACTGAGTTGTGTTTTCTGAGCAAGTGCTCGACTGAATTTCCATGAAACTCTCGGTTTACTCTCTTTTCCTCATTTCCACTCTGTCTCCAACATCAGAGCACTGTACCTGCAGTTTTCCTTTACAAACGATTTATGTATGGCTGTTGCAGTACTCTAATGTGCAAGTTGAATACGAATGAATATGAATTCCTTTTCTGAGAAAGTTTCATAAATTTAATTCAATGATACTATGCATACTATCTCACCTCGTCATACCCAGTTTGCTCCCTAGATATTCTTGTTCGACCATGCACGGTGCTTCTGTTGTAACAAACCTTGTCGATTTCCATGAATTGTGCTTTCCTATGCACTCAGTTTTAGGCTGCAACTGATTTGTGTTTTCTGAGCAAGGGCTCGAGTGGATTTCCATGAAAACATGGGTTTTTTTTCTCTTTTTCTGAATCCATCTCTGGCCCCACATCTGAGCAATCTACCTCCAGATTTTGCAGAAGTGCCTCGTTCGTATTGCTGTTGCTGAACTTGAACCTCATACCCACTTCGCTGAGCAGACGTGGTGGTTTCACCATGCACGGTGCTTCGGTTATAACAAAATGTTTCGGTTTTCATGAATTGGGCTTTCCATGCCTTCAATGTGAGGCTGCAACTGAATTGCGTTTTCTGAGCAAATGCGTGACTGAAATTCCTTGAAACTCTGGGTTTTCTCTCTTTTCCTCATTTCCATCCTGTCTCCAAGATCAGAGCACTGTCCCTACAGTTTTCCTTGAGAAACCATTTATGTACCGCTGTTGCAGTACTCTAACGTGCAAGTGGAATACCGATGAAATTGAAGTTCCTTTTCTGAGAAAGTTTCATGAATGGAATTCAATGAAACTTTGCCTACCATCTCACCTCCTCATACCCACTGTGCTCCCTAGATATGCTGGCTCGACCATGCACGGTGCTTCTGTTGTAAAAAACCTTTTCGATTTCCATGAATTGTGCTTTCCTATGCACTCAGTTTTAGGCTGCAACTGAGTTGTGTTTTCTGAGCAAGTGCTCGACTGAATTTCCATGAAACTCTCGGTTTACTCTCTTTTCCTCATTTCCACTCTGTCTCCAACATCAGAGCACTGTACCTGCAGTTTTCCTTGACAAACCATTTATGTACGTCTGTTGCAGTGCTAGTTCAATACGGATGAAATTGAAGTTCCTTTTCTGAGAAAGTTTCATTAATGGAACTTTCAATGCACACATTTTTAGGCTGCACCTGATTTGTGTTTTCTGAGCAAGGGCTCGACTGTATTTCCATGAAAACATGGGTTTTTTCTCTTTCTCTGAATCCATCTCTGGCCCCACATCTGAGCAATTTACCTCCAGATTTTGCAGACATGCCTCGTGCGTATTGCTGTTGCTGAACTTGAACCTCATACCCACTTTGCTGAGCAGACGTGGTGGTATCACCATGCACGGTGCTTCGGTTATAACAAAATGTTTCGGTTTTCATGAATTGGGCTTTCCATGCCTTCAGTGTTAGGCTGCAACTGAATTGCGTTTTCTGAGCAAATGTGTGACTGAAATTCCTTGAAACTCTGGGTTTCTCTCTTTTCCTCGTTTCCATCCTGTCTCCAAGATCAGAGCACTGTACCTGCAGTTTTCCTTGAGAAACCATTTATGTACCGCTGTTGCAGTACTCTAACGTGCAAGTGGAATACCGATGAAATTGAAGTTCCTTTTCTGAGAAAGTTTCATGAATGGAATTCAATGAAACTTTGCCTACAATCTCACCTCCTCATACCCACTGTGCTCCCTAGATATGCTGGATCGACCATGCACGGTGCTTCTGTTGTAACAAACCTTTTCGATTTCCATGAATTGTACTTTCCTATGCACTCAGTTTTAGGCTGCAACTGAGTTGTGTTTTCTGAGCAAGTGCTCGACTGAATTTCCATGAAACTCTCGGTTTACTCTCTTTTCCTCATTTCCACTCTGTCTCCAACATCAGAGCACTGTACCTGCAGTTTTCCTTGACAAACGATTTATGTATGGCTGTTGCAGTACTCTAATGTGCAAGTTGAATACGAATGAATATGAATTCCTTCTCTGAGAAAGTTTCATAAATTTAATTCAATGATACTATGCATACTATCTCACCTCGTCATACCCAGTTTGCTCCCTAGATATTCTTGTTCGACCATGCACGGTGCTTCTGTTGTAACAAACCTTGTCGATTTCCATGAATTGTGCTTTCCTATGCACTCAGTTTTAGGCTGCAACTGATTTGTGTTTCTGAGCAAGGGCTCGAGTGGATTTCCATGAAAACATGGGTTTTTTTTCTCTTTTTCTGAATCCATCTCTGGCCCCACATCTGAGCAATCTACCTCCAGATTTTGCAGAAGTGCCTCGTTCGTATTGCTGTTGCTGAACTTGAACCTCATACCCACTTCGCTGAGCAGACGTGGTGGTTTCACCATGCACGGTGCTTCGGTTATAACAAAATGTTTCGGTTTTCATGAATTGGGCTTTCCATGCCTTCAATGTGAGGCTGCAACTGAATTGCGTTTTCTGAGCAAATGCGTGACTGAAATTCCTTGAAACTCTGGGTTTTCTCTCTTTTCCTCATTTCCATCCTGTCTCCAAGATCAGAGCACTGTCCCTACAGTTTTCCTTGAGAAACCATTTATGTACCGCTGTTGCAGTACTCTAACGTGCAAGTGGAATACCGATGAAATTGAAGTTCCTTTTCTGAGAAAGTTTCATGAATGGAATTCAATGAAACTTTGCCTACCATCTCACCTCCTCATACCCACTGTGCTCCCTAGATATGCTGGCTCGACCATGCACGGTGCTTCTGTTGTAAAAAACCTTTTCGATTTCCATGAATTGTGCTTTCCTATGCACTCAGTTTTAGGCTGCAAATGAGTTGTGTTTTCTGAGCAAATGCTCGACTGGATTTCCATAAAAAAATCTGGGTTTATTTCTCTTTTTCTGATTCCATCTCTGGCCCCACATCTAAGCACTCTCCCTCCAGATTTTCCAGACAAGCCTCTTGTGTATTGCTGTAGCAGAACTCAAACGTTCAAGTTGAATAAAGCTGAAATTGAAGTTGCTTTTCTCAGAAAGTTTCACTAATAGAATTCATTGGAACTTTGCCTATCATCTCCTCTCCTCATACCCACTTGGCTGCGCAGACTCGGTGGTTTCACCATGCACGGTGCTTCTGTTATAACAAAATGTTTCGGTTTTCATGAATTGGGCTTTCCATGCCTTCAGTGTTACGCTGCAACTGAATTGCGTTTTCGCAGGAAATGCGCGACTGAAATTCCATAAAACTCTGGGTTTTCTCTCATTTCCTTATTTCCCCCCTGTCTCCAACAAGAGCACCGTGCGATTTCTAAGAAAATGCGCGACTGAATTTCCATGATACGTGGGGTTTTCTCCCTTTTCCTCATTTCCACCTGTCTCCAAGATCAGAGCACTGTACCGGCAGTTTTCCTTTACAAACGATTTATGTGTGGCTGTTGCAGTACTCTAACGTGCAAGTTGAATACGAATGAATATGAATTCCTTTTCTGAGAAAGTTTCATAAATTTAATTCAATGATTCTATGCATACTAGCTCACCTCCTCATACCCAGTTTGCTCCCTAGATATTCTTGTTCGACCATGCACGGTGCTTCTGTTGTAACAAACCTTGTCGATTTCCATGAATTGTGCTTTCCTATGCACTCAGTTTTAGGCTGCAACTGATTTGTGTTTTCTGAGCAAGGGCTCGAATGGATTTCCATGAAAACATGGGGTTTTTTTCTCTTTTTCTGAATCCATCTCTGGCCCCACATCTGAGCAATCTACCTCCAGATTTTGCAGAAGTGCCTCGTGCGTATTGCTGTTGCTGAACTTGAACCTCATACCCACTTCGCTGAGCAGACGTGGTGGTTTCACCATGCACGGTGCTTCGGTTATAACAAAATGATTCGGTTTTCATGAATTGGGCTTTCCATGCCTTCAATGTGAGGCTGCAACTGAATTGCGTTTTCTGAGCAAATGCGTGACTGAAATTCCTTGAAACTCTGGGTTTTCTCTCTTTTCCTCATTTCCATCCTGTCTCCAAGATCAGAGCACTGTCCCTGCAGTTTTCCTTGAGAAACCATTTATGTACCGCTGTTGCAGTACTCTAACGTGCAAGTGGAATACCGATGAAATTGAAGTTCCTTTTCTGAGAAAGTTTCATGAATGGAATTCAATGAAACTTTGCCTACCATCTCACCTCCTCATACCCACTGTGCTCCCTAGATATGCTGGCTCGACCATGCACGGTGCTTCTGTTGTAACAAACCTTTTCGATTTCCATGAATTGTGCTTTCCTATGCACTCAGTTTTAGGCTGCAACTGAGTTGTGTTTTCTGAGCAAGTGCTCGACTGAATTTCCATGAAACTCTCGGTTTACTCTCTTTTCCTCATTTCCACTCTGTCTCCAACATCACAGCACTGTACCTGCAGTTTTCCTTGACAAACCATTTATGTACGTCTGTTGCAGTGCTAGTTCAATACGGATGAAATTGAAGTTCCTTTTCTGAGAAAGTTTCATTAATGGAACTTTCAATGCACACAGTTTTAGGCTGCAACTGATTTGTGTTTTCTGAGCAAGGGCTCGACTGTATTTCCATGAAAACATGGGTTTTTTCTCTTTTTCTGAATCCATCTCTGTCCCCACATCTGAGCAATTTACCTCCAGATTTTGCAGACATGCCTCGTGCGTATTGCTGTTGCTGAACTTGAACCTCATACCCACTTCGCTGAGCAGACGTTATGGTATCACCATGCACGCTGCTTCGGTTATAACAAAATGTTTCGGTTTTCATGAATTGGGCTTTCCATGCCTTCAGTGTTAGGCTGCAACTGAATTGCGTTTTCTGAGCAAATGCGTGACTGAAATTCCTTGAAACTCTGGGTTTCTCTCTTTTCCTCGTTTCCATCCTGTCTCCAAGATCAGAGCACTGTACCCGCAGTTTTTCTTGACAAACCATGTATGTACGGCTGTTGCAGGACTCTAACGTGCCAGTTCAATACGGATGAAATTGAAGTTCCCTTTCTGAGAAAATTTCATGAATGGAATTCAAGGAAACTTTGATTACCATCTCACCTCCTCATACCCACTTTGCTCCCTAGACATGCTGGCTCGACCATGCACGGTGCTTCTGTTGTAACAAACCGTTTAGATTTCCAGGAATTGTGCTTTCCTATGCATGCAGTTTCAGGCTGCAAATGAGTTGTGTTTTCTGAGCAAATGCTCGACTGGATTTCCATAAGAAAATCTGGGTTTATTTCTCTTTTTCTGATTCCATCTCTGGCCCCACATCTAAGCACTCTCCCTCCAGATTTTCCAGACAAGCCTCTTGTGTATTGCTGTAGCAGAACTCAAACGTTCAAGTTGAATAAAGCTGAAATTGAAGTTGCTTTTCTCAGAAAGTTTCACTAATAGAATTCATTGGAACTTTGCCTATCATCTCCTCTCCTCATACCCACTTGGCTGCGCAGACTCGGTGGTTTCACCATGCACGGTGCTTCTGTTATAACAAAATGTTTCGGTTTTCATGAATTGGGCTTTCCATGCCTTCAGTGTTACGCTGCAACTGAATTGCGTTTTCTCAGGAAATGCGCGACTGAAATTCCATAAAACTCTGGGTTTTCTCTCATTTCCTTATTTCCCCCCTGTCTCCAACAAGAGCACCGTGCGATTTCTAAGAAAATGCGCGACTGAATTTCCATGATACGTGGGGTTTTCTCCCTTTTCCTCATTTCCACCTGTCTCCAAGATCAGAGCACTGTACCGGCAGTTTTCCTTTACAAACGATTTATGTGTGGCTGTTGCAGTACTCTAACGTGCAAGTTGAATACGAATGAATATGAATTCCTTTTCTGAGAAAGTTTCATAAATTTAATTCAATGATTCTATGCATACTAGCTCACCTCCTCATACCCAGTTTGCTCCCTAGATATTCTTGTTTGACCATGCACGGTGCTTCTGTTGTAACAAACCTTGTCGATTTCCATGAATTGTGCTTTCCTATGCACTCAGTTTTAGGCTGCAACTGATTTGTGTTTTCTGAGCAAGGGCTCGAATGGATTTCCATGAAAACATGGGTTTGTTTTCTCTTTTTCTGAATCCATCTCTGGCCCCACATCTGAGCAATCTACCTCCAGATTTTGCAGAAGTGCCTCGTGCGTATTGCTGTTGCTGAACTTGAACCTCATACCCACTTCGCTGAGCAGACGTGGTGGTTTCACCATGCACGGTGCTTCGGTTATAACAAAATGTTTCGGTTTTCATGAATTGGGCTTTCCATGCCTTCAATGTGAGGCTGCAACTGAATTGCGTTTTCTGAGCAAATGCGTGACTGAAATTCCTTGAAACTCTGGGTTTTCTCTCTTTTCCTCATTTCCATCCTGTCTCCAAGATCAGAGCACTGTCCCTGCAGTTTTCCTTGAGAAACCATTTATGTACCGCTGTTGCAGTACTCTAACGTGCAAGTGGAATACCGATGAAATTGAAGTTCCTTTTCTGAGAAAGTTTCCTGAATGGAATTCAATGAAACTTTGCCTACCATCTCACCTCCTCATACCCACTGTGCTCCCTAGATATGCTGGCTCGACCATGCACGGTGCTTCTGTTGTAACAAACCGTTTAGATTTCTATGAATTGTGCTTTCCTATGCACTCAGTTTTAGGCTGCAACTGAGTTGTGTTTTCTGAGCAAATGCTCGACTGGATTTCCATAAAAAAAATCTGGGTTTATTTCTCTTTTTCTGATTCCATCTCTGGCCCCACATCTAAGCACTCTCCCTCCAGATTTTCCAGACAAGCCTCTTGTGTATTGCTGTAGCAGAACTCAAACGTTCAAGTTGAATAAAGCTGAAATTGAAGTTGCTTTTCTCAGAAAGTTTCACTAATAGAATTCATTGGAACTTTGCCTATCATCTCCTCTCCTCATACCCACTTGGCTGCGCAGACTCGGTGGTTTCACCATGCACGGTGCTTCTGTTATAACAAACTGTTTCGATTTTCATGAATTCGGCTTTCCATGCCTTCAGTGTTACGCTGCAACTGAATTGCGTTTTCTCAGGAAATGCTCGAATGAAATTCCATAAAACTCTGGGTTTTCTCTCATTTCCTTATTTCCCCCCTGTCTCCAACAAGAGCACTGTGCGATTTCTAAGAAAATGAGCGACTGAATTTCCATGAAACGTGGGGTTTTTCTCCCGTTTCCTCATTTCCACCTGTCTCCAAGATCAGAGCACTGTACCTGCAGTTTTCCTTTACAAACGATTTATGTGTGGCTGTTGCAGTACTCTAACGTGCAAGTTGAAGACGAATGAATATGAATTCCTTTTCTGAGAAAGTTTCATAAATTTAACTCAATGATACTATGCATACTATCTCACCTCCTCACACCCAGTTTGCTCCCTAGATATTCTTGTTCGACCATGCACGGTGCTTCTGTTGTAACAAACCTTGTCGATTTCCATGAATTGTGCTTTCCTATGCACTCAGTTTTAGGCTGCAACTGATTTGTGTTTTCTGAGCAAGGGCTCGAATGGATTTCCATGAAAACATGGGTTTTTTTTCTCTTTTTCTGAATCCATCTCTGGCCCCACATCTGAGCAATCTACCTCCAGATTTTGCAGAAGTGCCTCGTGCGTATTGCTGTTGCTGAACTTGAACCTCATACCCACTTCGCTGAGCAGACGTGGTGGTTTCACCATGCACGGTGCTTCGGTTATAACAAAATGTTTCGGTTTTCATGAATTGGGCTTTCCATGCCTTCAATGTGAGGCTGCAACTGAATTGCGTTTTCTGAGCAAATGCGTGACTGAAATTCCTTGAAACTCTGGGTTTTCTCTCTTTTCCTCATTTCCATCCTGTCTCCAAGATCAGAGCACTGTCCCTACAGTTTTCCTTGAGAAACCATTTATGTACCGCTGTTGCAGTACTCTAACGTGCAAGTGGAATACCGATGAAATTGAAGTTCCTTTTCTGAGAAAGTTTCATGAATGGAATTCAATGAAACTTTGCCTACCATCTCACCTCCTCATACCCACTTGCTCCCTAGACTATGCTGGCTCGACCATGCACGGTGCTTCTGTTGTAACAAAACCTTTTCGATTTCCATGAATTGTGCTTTCCTATGCACTCAGTTTAGGCTGCAAATGAGTTGTGTTTTCTGAGCAAATGCTCGACTGGATTTCCATAAAAAAATCTGGGTTTATTTCTCTTTTTCTGATTCCATCTCTGGCCCCACATCTAAGCACTCTCCCTCCAGATTTCCAGACAAGCCTCTTGTGTATTGCTGTAGCAGAACTCAACGTTCAAGTTGAATAAAGCTGAAATTGAAGTTGCTTTTCTCAGAAAGTTTCACTAATAGAATTCATTGGAACTTTGCCTATCATCTCCCTCCTCATACCCACTTGGCTGCGCAGACTCGGTGGTTTCACCATGCACGGTGCTTCTGTTATAACAAAATGTTTCGATTTTCATGAATTCGGCTTTCCATGCCTTCAGTGTTACGCTGCAACTGAATTGCGTTTTCTCAGGAAATGCTCGACTGAAATTCCATAAAACTCTGGGTTTTCTCTCATTTCCTTATTTCCCCCCTGTCTCCAACAAGAGCACTGTGCGATTTCTAAGAAAATGCGCGACTGAATTTCCATGAAACGTGGGGTTTTCTCCCTTTTCCTCATTTCCACCTGTCTCCAAGATCAGAGCACTGTACCTGCAGTTTTCCTTTACAAACGATTTATGTGTGGCTGTTGCAGTACTCTAACGTGCAAGTTGAAGACGAATGAATATGAATTCCTTTTCTGAGAAAGTTTCATAAATTTAATTCAATGATACTATGCATACTATCTCACCTCCTCATACCCAGTTTGCTCCCTAGATATTCTTGTTCGACCATGCACGGTGCTTCTGTTGTAACAAACCTTGTCGATTTCCATGAATTGTGCTTTCCTATGCACTCAGTTTTAGGCTGCAACTGATTTGTGTTTTCTGAGCAAGGGCTCGAATGGATTTCCATGAAAACATGGGGTTTTTTTCTCTTTTTCTGAATCCATCCCTGGCCCCACATCTGAGCAATTTACCTCCAGATTTTGCAGACATGCCTCGTGCGTATTGCTGTTGCTGAACTTGAACCTCATACCCACTTCGCTGAGCAGACGTTATGGTATCACCATGCACGCTGCTTCGGTTATAACAAAATGTTTCGGTTTTCATGAATTGGGCTTTCCATGCCTTCAGTGTTAGGCTGCAACTGAATTGCGTTTTCTGAGCAAATGCGTGACTGAAATTCCTTGAAACTCTGGGTTTCTCTCTTTTCCTCGTTTCCATCCTGTCTCCAAGATCAGAGCACTGTACCCGCAGTTTTTCTTGACAAACCATGTATGTACGGCTGTTGCAGGACTCTAACGTGCCAGTTCAATACGGATGAAATTGAAGTTCCCTTTCTGAGAAAATTTCATGAATGGAATTCAAGGAAACTTTGATTACCATCTCACCTCCTCATACCCACTTTGCTCCCTAGACATGCTGGCTCGACCATGCACGGTGCTTCTGTTGTAACAAACCGTTTAGATTTCCAGGAATTGTGCTTTCCTATGCATGCAGTTTCAGGCTGCAAATGAGTTGTGTTTTCTGAGCAAATGCTCGACTGGATTTCCATAAGAAAATCTGGGTTTATTTCTCTTTTTCTGATTCCATCTCTGGCCCCACATCTAAGCACTCTCCCTCCAGATTTTCCAGACAAGCCTCTTGTGTATTGCTGTAGCAGAACTCAAACGTTCAAGTTGAATAAAGCTGAAATTGAAGTTGCTTTTCTCAGAAAGTTTCACTAATAGAATTCATTGGAACTTTGCCTATCATCTCCTCTCCTCATACCCACTTGGCTGCGCAGACTCGGTGGTTTCACCATGCACGGTGCTTCTGTTATAACAAAATGTTTCGATTTTCATGAATTCGGCTTTCCATGCCTTCAGTGTTACGCTGCAACTGAATTGCGTTTTCTCAGGAAATGCGCGACTGAAATTCCATAAAACTCTGGGTTTTCTCTCATTTCCTTATTTCCCCCCTGTCTCCAACAAGAGCACCTGTGCGATTTCTAAGAAAATGCGCGACTGAATTTCCATGATACGTGGGGTTTTCTCCCTTTTCCTCATTTCCACCTGTCTCCAAGATCAGAGCACTGTACCGGCAGTTTTCCTTTACAAACGATTTATGTGTGGCTGTTGCAGTACTCTAACGTGCAAGTTGAATACGAATGAATATGAATTCCTTTTCTGAGAAAGTTTCATAAATTTAATTCAATGATTCTATGCATACTAGCTCACCTCCTCATACCCAGTTTGCTCCCTAGATATTCTTGTTCGACCATGCACGGTGCTTCTGTTGTAACAAACCTTGTCGATTTCCATGAATTGTGCTTTCCTATGCACTCAGTTTTAGGCTGCAACTGATTTGTGTTTTCTGAGCAAGGGCTCGAATGGATTTCCATGAAAACATGGGTTTGTTTTCTCTTTTTCTGAATCCATCTCTGGCCCCACATCTGAGCAATCTACCTCCAGATTTTGCAGAAGTGCCTCGTGCGTATTGCTGTTGCTGAACTTGAACCTCATACCCACTTCGCTGAGCAGACGTGGTGGTTTCACCATGCACGGTGCTTCGGTTATAACAAAATGTTTCGGTTTTCATGAATTGGGCTTTCCATGCCTTCAATGTGAGGCTGCAACTGAATTGCGTTTTCTGAGCAAATGCGTGACTGAAATTCCTTGAAACTCTGGGTTTTCTCTCTTTTCCTCATTTCCATCCTGTCTCCAAGATCAGAGCACTGTCCCTGCAGTTTTCCTTGAGAAACCATTTATGTACCGCTGTTGCAGTACTCTAACGTGCAAGTGGAATACCGATGAAATTGAAGTTCCTTTTCTGAGAAAGTTTCCTGAATGGAATTCAATGAAACTTTGCCTACCATCTCACCTCCTCATACCCACTGTGCTCCCTAGATATGCTGGCTCGACCATGCACGGTGCTTCTGTTGTAACAAACCTTTTCGATTTCCATGAATTGTGCTTTCCTATGCACTCAGTTTTAGGCTGCAACTGAGTTGTGTTTTCTGAGCAAGTGCTCGACTGAATTTCCATGAAACTCTCGGTTTACTCTCTTTTCCTCATTTCCACTCTGTCTCCAACATCACAGCACTGTACCTGCAGTTTTCCTTGACAAACCATTTATGTACGTCTGTTGCAGTGCTAGTTCAATACGGATGAAATTGAAGTTCCTTTTCTGAGAAAGTTTCATTAATGGAACTTTCAATGCACACAGTTTTAGGCTGCAACTGATTTGTGTTTTCTGAGCAAGGGCTCGACTGTATTTCCATGAAAACATGGGTTTTTTCTCTTTTTCTGAATCCATCTCTGGCCCCACATCTGAGCAATTTACCTCCAGATTTTGCAGACATGCCTCGTGCGTATTGCTGTTGCTGAACTTGAACCTCATACCCACTTCGCTGAGCAGACGTGGTGGTATCACCATGCACGCTGCTTCGTTTATAACAAAATGTTTCGGTTTTCATGAATTGGGCTTTCCATGCCTTCAGTGTTAGGCTGCAACTGAATTGCGTTTTCTGAGCAAATGCGTGACTGAAATTCCTTGAAACTCTGGGTTTCTCTCTTTTCCTCGTTTCCATCCTGTCTCCAAGATCAGAGCACTGTACCCGCAGTTTTTCTTGACAAACCATGTATGTACGGCTGTTGCAGGACTCTAACGTGCCAGTTCAATACGGATGAAATTGAAGTTCCCTTTCTGAGAAAATTTCATGAATGGAATTCAAGGAAACTTTGATTACCATCTCACCTCCTCATACCCACTTTGCTCCCTAGACATGCTGGCTCGACCATGCACGGTGCTTCTGTTGTAACAAACCGTTTAGATTTCCAGGAATTGTGCTTTCCTATGCATGCAGTTTCAGGCTGCAAATGAGTTGTGTTTTCTGAGCAAATGCTCGACTGGATTTCCATAAGAAAATCTGGGTTTATTTCTCTTTTTCTGATTCCATCTCTGGCCCCACATCTAAGCACTCTCCCTCCAGATTTTCCAGACAAGCCTCTTGTGTATTGCTGTAGCAGAACTCAAACGTTCAAGTTGAATAAAGCTGAAATTGAAGTTGCTTTTCTCAGAAAGTTTCACTAATAGAATTCATTGGAACTTTGCCTATCATCTCCCTCTCCTCATACCCACTTGGCTGCGCAGACTCGGTGGTTTCACCATGCACGGTGCTTCTGTTATAACAAAATGTTTCGGTTTTCATGAATTGGGCTTTCCATGCCTTCAGTGTTACGCTGCAACTGAATTGCGTTTTCTCAGGAAATGCGCGACTGAAATTCCATAAAACTCTGGGTTTTCTCTCATTTCCTTATTTCCCCCCTGTCTCCAACAAGAGCACCGTGCGATTTCTAAGAAAATGCGCGACTGAATTTCCATGATACGTGGGGTTTTCTCCCTTTTCCTCATTTCCACCTGTCTCCAAGATCAGAGCACTGTACCGGCAGTTTTCCTTTACAAACGATTTATGTGTGGCTGTTGCAGTACTCTAACGTGCAAGTTGAATACGAATGAATATGAATTCCTTTTCTGAGAAAGTTTCATAAATTTAATTCAATGATTCTATGCATACTAGCTCACCTCCTCATACCCAGTTTGCTCCCTAGATATTCTTGTTCGACCATGCACGGTGCTTCTGTTGTAACAAACCTTGTCGATTTCCATGAATTGTGCTTTCCTATGCACTCAGTTTTAGGCTGCAACTGATTTGTGTTTTCTGAGCAAGGGCTCGAATGGATTTCCATGAAAACATGGGTTTTTTTTTCTCTTTTTCTGAATCCATCTCTGGCCCCACATCTGAGCAATCTACCTCCAGATTTTGCAGAAGTGCCTCGTGCGTATTGCTGTTGCTGAACTTGAACCTCATACCCACTTCGCTGAGCAGACGTGGTGGTTTCACCATGCACGGTGCTTCGGTTATAACAAAATGTTTCGGTTTTCATGAATTGGGCTTTCCATGCCTTCAATGTGAGGCTGCAACTGAATTGCGTTTTCTGAGCAAATGCGTGACTGAAATTCCTTGAAACTCTGGGTTTTCTCTCTTTTCCTCATTTCCATCCTGTCTCCAAGATCAGAGCACTGTCCCTGCAGTTTTCCTTGAGAAACCATTTATGTACCGCTGTTGCAGTACTCTAACGTGCAAGTGGAATACCGATGAAATTGAAGTTCCTTTTCTGAGAAAGTTTCCTGAATGGAATTCAATGAAACTTTGCCTACCATCTCACCTCCTCATACCCACTGTGCTCCCTAGATATGCTGGCTCGACCATGCACGGTGCTTCTGTTGTAACAAACCTTTTCGATTTCTATGAATTGTGCTTTCCTATGCACTCAGTTTTAGGCTGCAACTGAGTTGTGTTTTCTGAGCAAATGCTCGACTGGATTTCCATAAAAAAATCTGGGTTTATTTCTCTTTTTCTGATTCCATCTCTGGCCCCACATCTAAGCACTCTCCCTCCAGATTTCCAGACAAGCCTCTTGTGTATTGCTGTAGCAGAACTCAAACGTTCAAGTTGAATAAGCTGAAATTGAAGTTGCTTTTCTCAGAAAGTTTCACTAATAGAATTCATTGGAACTTTGCCTATCATCTCCTCTCCTCATACCCACTTGGCTGCGCAGACTCGGTGGTTTCACCATGCACGGTGCTTCTGTTATAACAAACTGTTTCGATTTTCATGAATTCGGCTTTCCATGCCTTCAGTGTTACGCTGCAACTGAATTGCGTTTTCTCAGGAAATGCTCGAATGAAATTCCATAAAACTCTGGGTTTTCTCTCATTTCCTTATTTCCCCCCTGTCTCCAACAAGAGCACTGTGCGATTTCTAAGAAAAAGAGCGACTGAATTTCCATGAAACGTGGGGTTTTTTCTCCCGTTTCCTCATTTCCACCTGTCTCCAAGATCAGAGCACTGTACCTGCAGTTTTCCTTTACAAACGATTTATGTGTGGCTGTTGCAGTACTCTAACGTGCAAGTTGAAGACGAATGAATATGAATTCCTTTTCTGAGAAAGTTTCATAAATTTAACTCAATGATACTATGCATACTATCTCACCTCCTCACACCCAGTTTGCTCCCTAGATATTCTTGTTCGACCATGCACGGTGCTTCTGTTGTAACAAACCTTGTCGATTTCCATGAATTGTGCTTTCCTATGCACTCAGTTTTAGGCTGCAACTGATTTGTGTTTTCTGAGCAAGGGCTCGAATGGATTTCCATGAAAACATGGGTTTTTTTTCTCTTTTTCTGAATCCATCTCTGGCCCCACATCTGAGCAATCTACCTCCAGATTTTGCAGAAGTGCCTCGTGCGTATTGCTGTTGCTGAACTTGAACCTCATACCCACTTCGCTGAGCAGACGTGGTGGTTTCACCATGCACGGTGCTTCGGTTATAACAAAATGTTTCGGTTTTCATGAATTGGGCTTTCCATGCCTTCAATGTGAGGCTGCAACTGAATTGCGTTTTCTGAGCAAATGCGTGACTGAAATTCCTTGAAACTCTGGGTTTTCTCTCTTTTCCTCATTTCCATCCTGTCTCCAAGATCAGAGCACTGTCCCTACAGTTTTCCTTGAGAAACCATTTATGTACCGCTGTTGCAGTACTCTAACGTGCAAGTGGAATACCGATGAAATTGAAGTTCCTTTTCTGAGAAAGTTTCATGAATGGAATTCAATGAAACTTTGCCTACCATCTCACCTCCTCATACCCACTGTGCTCCCTAGATATGCTGGCTCGACCATGCACGGTGCTTCTGTTGTAAAAAACCTTTTCGATTTCCATGAATTGTGCTTTCCTATGCACTCAGTTTTAGGCTGCAAATGAGTTGTGTTTTCTGAGCAATGCTCGACTGGATTTCCATAAAAAAATCTGGGTTTATTTCTCTTTTCTGATTCCATCTCTGGCCCCACATCTAAGCACTCTCCCTCCAGATTTTCCAGACAAGCCTCTTGTGTATTGCTGTAGCAGAACTCAAACGTTCAAGTTGAATAAAGCTGAAATTGAAGTTGCTTTTCTCAGAAAGTTTCACTAATAGAATTCATTGGAACTTTGCCTATCATCTCCTCTCCTCATACCCACTTGGCTGCGCAGACTCGGTGGTTTCACCATGCACGGTGCTTCTGTTATAACAAACTGTTTCGATTTTCATGAATTCGGCTTTCCATGCCTTCAGTGTTACGCTGCAACTGAATTGCGTTTTCTCAGGAAATGCTCGACTGAAATTCCATAAAACTCTGGGTTTTCTCTCATTTCCTTATTTCCCCCCTGTCTCCAACAAGAGCACTGTGCGATTTCTAAGAAAATGCGCGACTGAATTTCCATGAAACGTGGGGTTTTCTCCCTTTTCCTCATTTCCACCTGTCTCCAAGATCAGAGCACTGTACCTGCAGTTTTCCTTTACAAACGATTTATGTGTGGCTGTTGCAGTACTCTAACGTGCAAGTTGAAGACGAATGAATATGAATTCCTTTTCTGAGAAAGTTTCATAAATTAATTCAATGATACTATGCATACTATCTCACCTCCTCATACCCAGTTTTGCTCCCTAGATATTCTTGTT